>NW_028301554.1:20337500-20612500 GCF_042242905.1 Orbicella faveolata
TTTCTATTTGTCCCATTAGTTTTGTCGCTTTTGTGTTTATTATATTCGCATATTGTGCAGGAATGTTTCTCGGTGGTGGTATCAAATAACGCGTACGTGGTGTCAGATGAGTGTAATGTATTCTTGGTTTTCATGTGACGCAGTCATAATTTTTTTAAAAAATTACCTTTTTTTCGGAGGTTTTAGTTTTATCAGATATAAGAACCTCTAGGAACTTGACGTTTTACAACGTGTTAGCTCGACAGGGTTCTTCGTTTTGTAATTTTCCAAGCTTTTGCGTTGCGTGACATTAAATGGAAGGCTGTCGCGTACGTCAAAAGATGAGTTATCGCTCGAGGTTTTGCTAACTGAACAATTCTTGCACTAGAAGAAATATTAATTTCAACGTGTCGGAAGTCTAGAGTAATAACTTTTCGTTTCAATGGTAATATTCAATGCCAGATGTTTCTGTTATTTTACGGTCGCTCTTACCATGTACAGGGCAGGTGTATTTAATGCAAACAGAATTACCGTCAATGATTGGAGATTGCTATGTCTGAGGAAAATAATTTACCAGCTCAGGGACCAGCTTAATTATAGTGAAAGCCACGCTGGTAATCTACATCACAGTGACTCGATAAAAGAGGGATATCAGTACAGTATGTCTAAAGATGGCTTTTGAGTCACTCTTGTTACAAAATTATTCGTCATTTATTCTGACAATTGAATGTATCGTTGTCAGTATCTAACATCGTTGTCAGTATCTAACATACTGATAATTGGAGTTATAAAATACTTGATTCTCATGCAAGAGACGAATATGGTAGAAGCCATCCCGCAGGTTCATGTGTACTGTTAAAAGTACCACCCACTGAGAACTTAGTACAGTATATCCAGACTATGCACTCACTCGGTGGCAAAAGTGCAGATTAGTACATATGAAATAACTGCAGTGAACAATGTGAGAGACGACAACTGCTTTATTAAACAATGCTGTGCCGTAGGGCCACAGACTTTATGTAATGAGTTACTCAGTAGCAAAGCCTCATGTTAAATACCAAACGTGACAGTGACCCCAATCTCCTCTAACACACAAGTGAGTCACAACTCAAATCAACTTCAGTACGATTACCGTAGCTTTCACTTTCATCTATCGGTCAGTTGAAATAAGCAATGTTGAGTTAATTATATATTTTTAGTATAATTTTCAGAGGTGAATATAAGAATTGGACATTCTGATTGGTCGAAAAGCTCATTATATGACGCTATATTCACCCCGCTAGGTTACTAAGCTCGCCATCTTTGCCATCTCGGTAAGTAAACATGGTGGACAGTTGCTGAATGAAGTTTTCAGTTATTCGAAAATGACTGCGCTCGGCCTTGGACCAAAAATCTTTTCAAGAACTCGTACTCAAGGCTTTTAAGAATCGTAAACGCAGTGGTTGCGTCGATCGCCAGCAGGTCAGATCGATTGACCGCAATTTATTTTTCTTCAAACTAAAGCTACTCATTTTTAGGCGATGATGACAACTGTGAATGAAGTCAACGACGATAAAACAAGGTATCGGATGAATTTATTTTTCGTATTGTTTCGCTCGTTTGTTTTACTGCCGAACTCGATGAGTAAATTGATTGACAATCGATGTAAATGTAAGCTTATTATTAAAACTACGGCTGCATACGTGTATGCACACGAACAATTGCGTCTGTGTTTTTATGTTCGCTTTGGCTAAATGACCGGCAGCCGATCAAGGTTTTCAAATCACCAAGTGACCGGCAGTCTGACATTTTTCTCAAATTTTAAGGAATCGAAGGGACCCATCCAATTCAAACTATCACATGTCGATTAAGAACTGCCAAGCGATCCAGAAGAGCTGTATAGTTCGCAAGTCTAACGCTTGGTTTACGTTCGGCTCAGATAGCGAGACCATGGTTTGCGACACAATTTCTTTAGGTTGACTGCCGGTCACGGTTTTCAAATCACTAAATGACCGGCAGTCTGACATTTTTCTCAAATTTAAGGAATCGAAGGAACCCATCCAATTCAAACTATCATATGTCGATTAAGAACTTCCGGTCATTTAGTGATTTGAAAACCTTGACCGGCTGCCGGTCATTTAGCCACAGCGTTCTATGTTTTATAACGTTATTTTGTAGTCCTTGATATTCATCTCTGAAAATTATACTAAAACAATTATTCGCCTCAGGCTCAGCGAACACTGGTGAATATTCACCAATGTTCACTTCGCCTTTGGCGAATAATTGTTAAATATTAGTACGATTACAGCTTCATATCTCTTTGAGACATGCATCTGTTAGCGTGTACATATCACGCGTGCTATTATTAGAACCGCTGCGCGCCGCAAATGATCAACACCCGTAGCAATACGTCTGGCTTCAGCCCGACTTACGATCTTCCTCTCCGTTCCTCCTGAGATTACGCGATCTTCGTTGATAATTCTGTTTGATACAACACAAACACGATAAGCAATACAGGAAGAAAACTACTGTAAACATATCATTATCAGCTGATGCCAGTTTCCGCGTGTGAATGAATGGAGATCGCAGTATTCGGATGTTACCACAAACGAAAAAGCGTGATAGGAACTTGTAAATAACGCTCCTAATTACTTACCGCCAAAAAAATCATGTGAAAAGTTTCGCGATCATCATCCTGTTGTTTGTCTAGACAAACGTTAAGTTATCGATTTTTATCGATACGGTTGAACAAAGTCGGAAAATTTTAGAGACGTTTGTATGCTGGAAGGCATGTTTGTGCCCCCAGCATACAAACGTCTGTAAAATTTATCGACTTTGCAAAGCTATGACCTTGTGTAAAAGATACGACTCCCAAAACTTGCCCGTTAAACTAATTTTACAGTACTCTTTCCAGCAGGGTCGACAGATGTTACATGACCAATATCAATAGTTGAATTAAACGCGGAAAGGTCTTTCACTAAGGGGCAGGAGCCCATTACGGAAAGTAGTAACGAACGTCATCGGAAACAGTTCTTTACGCGGGAAAGGCCTATATTAAAACAAACCTACTTGTAAAAACGCCTTTGCAGTTGCACGCCTCGAGTAATGGGCTCCTGTATGGCGCTGGCATCTGATGGCAGAACTGGCGCTCAGAAGTCGCGGCGATAACAAAGATCTATCGATATAAATGAATTACGATGGTCAGTGACCGTACGTAAAGCTGCTGGGGGTTGGCAGCGTGGCCGAAAGGTTACAGACCCCGATTTCAAGTCCCGCTCTAGCCATTAGCTGGAGTTGTTTCTCGGTAGTCCCGAGTTGTACTCCTCGGCCACGTTTGTAAAAAGCCAAATGATTCACCCCCCCCCCCCCCCTCCCCCCTGCCAGTTGAGTATCCTTTATAAGCGTCTTTCGTACCAAGGAATAAAATTGCTTTAATTGTTTTTGTTCCTTATTTTTATTCCTCATATATTCATTTGTATGGATAAATCTTGCCAGATTCACAATTACTTTGAAACAAACCACCTTCCCCTCTGCACCCACCCCCAGCTACGGTATAGGTGCATAAGAGAGCTTATCAGTAAGCCGTTCTGGGTATTTCAAGCGTTGAGATTATAACAGCTTATAACAGCTCAACGCGACTTACTTTAATCCAACAAACAAAACACAATTTACAGCCCAAACAAACCCGGTTATTGCGTTTACAATAAATGTCAAACTCGCGACCGACGGGTCACAGAGCCGCACATATAAACACGTCTGGTATTTAAAGTCTTTTAAATCCAAGAGTAACTGTATCCTTCCGATGAACTTGGCACGTGTAGATTTTATTGTCATTAGTTGGAATATCATCTTCAGATGAGGATAATGAAATTTCTGTAAGGCATTTTAATCATCCAGTGCGGTTGGTTTTCGCGGTGTAACCCCTGACGTAATTAGGAAATTGCCCCCATGGTGTTCATTGGTAGAATAGAACGCGTTAGACTTGTGCTTTTTCTGGGGGTCAGTGGGAAGAATTTCCCACGGGTAAATTTTGTACAGGAATATAAACAGTTCTCACCCAAGCAAGTAATCTCTTCGTCTGGGAGACACCCAGTTTGGAAAATCCGGTGTTGAAAGAAAAGATTGCCGACAAATAAGCTCACTCGAACCTCTGTCAATCTTGACGTTTGGCAAGTTAACTTGGCGACTTAAAACAATACACGAAGAGAAAGACGATGTGGCGACTCGTTTTATTTGCTGGATTTCTGACTTTTCCTCTATCTGCACTGAGCAACTCTGCTGCTGAAAAATCGTTCCGCGATCGTCAACAAGGTAGAGTTCAGTGTATTATTATATTTTGCCTTTATCGTCACGGATTTGTTTACTTCCACTGTATTTCGTGACTTGGGATATGCAGACTGATGTAATCATTCTGGGAATCATTTCTTTCCACAGAAGACCTCGCGAAAAATATTCAAGAATATGAAGTCATTGTGCCCCAGGTTGTGACAAACACTGGATCGTTTTTGAGCAACGAATTAAAGGATGCTATTGGCAACGAAAGATTGTATGTGCGATTTCGTGCTTTCGGAGAGGAATTCCTGCTAGATTTAAGGAAAAACCGCAAACTTATGGATCCCAGGTTCACGAGTGAAATCTTAGATAACTTGCATCAGCCACCGAGAGTGAATTTATCCAGAGACTGTTACTACACTGGAAGTTTGCGTTTTCGTTCGCAATCCGGTGTTGCACTAAGCGGATGTCACGGGCTGGTAAGGGATAACGTCTCTTTGTTTATTCCGCGAGGACGGTTTTGTTGACAAACTGTTCTTGATTCATGCTCTAACCGATCCCGGCAAAATATTCATAGCTTCTATCATCACAAGTGCAAGTGTTGAAAGATGAAGCGTGTTTTTTACTCTCGCGTGACGAAGTCTAGACTGTTCAAATTTTGCCCTGGAAGGTTATCTTTGCAAATCTTTTAGTGTTTTTTTCTTCTTTTTTTTATCACAGATGGGGCTGATACAAACTTCAGAGGAAGACTATTTCATAGAGCCCATGGCCAAGAGAAAGAAACAACCTCATTTGTTTTACAAGAGGTCTTCTGTGTTAGCATCGTTGCCGCAAAGTTCGACCTTTCCGCGGAAATGTACTCCTTCACCCACTCATCCCCAAGGTAAGATGAAAGCGTTGCTATTCTTTAATTTGTTGTTGGAGTCACAGGTCAAAGATCATTGCCTGCGTTTTTCCGACAGGCGATGAAATAACTCAGGCTAATCCTGCCATCTGCTGCTGAAAGAGCCTACAGCAGCAGAATTACCCTGCTGACTACCAGACGTTTTGCGCCCCCCCCCCCTCCCCTCGGGACTCCCATGTAAAAAGGGCAGGGATACTCGTCGTACCTCTTAGGGTGTTCAGCTTCAGAAGGTCCAGAGCGGGAGCTTTTTGGTGCCTTTTAGGGTATTGAGGCGAAAAAATATCACAGGAGATTAACTGCTGTTTTAGAATTGGTACCTCTAAGAGGTGAAAAAATTTGCCCACAAAGCAGGATCTTGGGCTCTTCACAAAATTTCCGACAAGCACCCCCGTCCTTTTTATATGGTAGTACCCCCCGGGCGTTTTGCCCTCGTGCCGGACCTTGTAGTATGCTGTTCTTGTACAATAGATCTGCGATTATGTGTCAAAAAAAGACCCGCAAACGGTGTTTTTTTTTTTGCTAGCCCGGCTATAAATTCCGGTATTATTCTCAGTTATTGGCTTCGGCCAATATATCAGTCGAAATAATCCGAAAGCAAGGAGCGTGTCTCTCGGTCGCTTACGCGCGCAAAGCTCTTGCGTACCAGATTACATGTAACCATTCGAAATGGTAGTTCTCTTCACTGACGGCTGTACTTTTCCTCTTGTGTTATTTTCTGACATGAAGTAGCAAGTGAAGATGTCTAGAAATTGCTTCTTTCACGCGGGAAACGAAGATAACATTAGGACCTATCAGACGTCTGCATGCTGGTTAGCTCGGAGCCGATGATTTTCTCTATTCTTATCACCTCTCTGCGGTAATAATGTGTTGATATTCTGGGGAGAAATAAGAAGTTGATCACTCTCAGAAATTTTCGACTACGTTTTAGAACTGTGCCTTCTCACTGACTTCGTCCGTATACGTAACTTTTTTGTACAGTCACATTAAGAATCGAATCGCATAATAAAGAAAAACAACAGATGCGCCATAAAAATTCAGTAACACAACTCGATTTCTTTCGGTATAAATGACCTTAGCTGGACGAAAGCAAGGTTGCAGCACGTGACGTGTTTTAGTTCCACTAAACGACTGACTGTAACTATATCTATCCCATGCTTTGTAAAAAACAGCCAGTCAGGAGGCTAGAAATCCGTTACATACTACGAGGGCCAGTACCCGACGTTCATCACGGTATCACTGAAATTCCCTTCGCAAAAGATGTTCTCGTTTAGCTCACTTAAGATTTTACGAGACGATATTGAAATATGAATAACGAACAAATTATTTCTTGAATTCTACTTTCTATAGTTTATAAGGACTATGGAAAAACCTGACTGTAAGGGGAGAAAACTTCATGCTACTTCAGTCGGTATTTAAAAATCAAGATCTCACGATAAGCCACTCGTTGCATAACTAGTAAATACGCCGTTTAAGTACCGTGGTCTGGATCCATGTCAGGACGAGTCTATCACACATTCACTGGTCAGTTTAGGACTTTGTTCTCAAATCAAGCTCTTGTTGGCTGCTTCCGTTAGTGAAGCGGTGTTACATTTTTGAGGAAAAGGGGAAGAGTGATTTTTAAGAACGTGCCCGTTTCACACAAATCCTAGGTGTTTGGCGTTTAATTAGGATATAGGGGTGATGTGATGTGATGTGATGTGATGTGATGTGATGTGATGTGATGTGATGTGATCTCAGCGATCAGTTAAAACTTCCTCCCATTACGCAGCTCTCATTTAACTTTGCTGATCTCGTATTCGACAAAAGCTTCATTTTGTCAGCTGGCAGTTAAAATTTTGAGCAATTCTCAGCAATCAGTTTAAACCCCACCCGTACTCTCCATTTGTAGATTGTAAATGGGCGGTTTTACAAGTAAGGCTCTCTTAATCGGATAACTTTCGCGCAAAAGCTTTCAGTGAAAAATAACAGATAATGGGTTTTAACAGCTTATCGCCGTTGCTTTTTGTCATTTATCTACGCTAAAGATCTTGTAAGTACATATTTCACAAATAACATAGATAGCTTTTGCCATTGCCAGTTATCTGAGTATTACCGGAATTAATTGTTTTCAAATCCTGTAGATTGAAATGTAGATTGGCAAATTCTTCAGGATATGGCCTTAGATTGTCAGTAAAAGTACGTTGATGGTCTCATAATCTATAAAGATCTTCACGGTTATTTACAGATATTTAGTAATTGGTGCTCTAACGGTTCTTGCAGTCATGTCATCATATGTTCATTTAGGAGAGTTATAAACCGCTTTAAGATTTTTTAGGCGACATTTGTCGCATAGTTAAGATACAAGAAGTCTGAGAAGTTGACCTAGAGTGTTGTACTGGGCATATAACGTTTCAATAATGCTAGTGACACTATCTGCGGGTTACATTATCTTTTTTTTTTAATTCTTAATTAATTTTTCCTTTTATACGCAGATTAAAAAGTAAATACTGACACTTACGTAACACTTTTGCAGCCATCTCGAAGCAACTCTTCCAACGCTGATTAAAGTTCGTAATTAAAATTATTAAAGTGACTTCAATTGAAAACGAAAGCCGTAATTAAAAGGGATTTAAGTTGCTACCAAAATGATTTCAACTGATCCGTTCTTTATCGCTTACCTCTAATTTGGTTTTCTCATGACGTAACATTAGCAGCCATCTCGAAGCAATTCCTTCTTACTTAAGAGGGCCAATTGCAACATGTATCTACAAAACAGATTTAGAGCTACAACTGTTTCAGATACCGCTAAGCTGTTTTAATCTCCAGTGTCGACTTCTTTCTTTCAACTGACCTCTTGAAGGAGGAAGGATTAAAATATCTTGGTTGGAAAAAACAAAAAAACAAAAAAAAAAACACACACAAAAAAACAAAAATCACGAGACTTTTTGGTGACAGAAACGGCTTCATATTTTATCCGGCCGTTAAGAAACACACGGCCCGATAAATTGACAAATCACAACGTGTGTATCAACTGAGATATAAAATAAAATGATACATAATCACGGAAAAAGGAAATGTAGGGGAAGGATAAAAGTTCTGAGTTAGAGACTAAAAACGTTTAATTAATGAGCCAACGCAGTTATTTTCTTGTTGAGGGCTCTGACTATAAGATGCTCCTTTCTGACCCAGAAGAAGAATCTGCAAGTTTAGAAAGGGCTTAATTTTCAAAGCGCTTTCTTTTGATGACCTTTTCCTTTAATTGAGAAAGACATTAGTCGATAATACTCTTGGGGTTACAAGGTTATAATTATATTTTCAGAGCGCGTTTTAGTACCTTTGGAAGAGAGCCAAAGGATTTTGTGTACGCTCATGCTTTGCTGTATATCATACTATAATCTAGCTTTACAGCTTTGGAACTGGTTATTCGTAAAATTTAACCCTTTCAAATATAGGTAAAAATTGTGTCGGTCGCCCAAACTTGCAACCCTTAAGCTACAGTGTCTCAGGATTTCTTTCTATGATGTCAAAACTAAGCGATTCATTCAGAAGTTTACAGCTCGGTTATTGTAAACTTTCTTGTCGTTATTATTATTTCTACATCCACGATAATATTCCTTTAATTGCAATTCTTCAAATCTTGTTTTCAGCTCATGGGATTTCGAAAAACTCAAAGTTGCAATTTTGGCAGGAACTTATCCACCGCCAGCGTCGTTCATTGGACACTGAGGTCACCATTCAGCTTTTGGTTGTTGTTGATAGAGACATGATCAATTACCATGGCAACCAGTCTGTTGAGGAATATGTATTGACCGTTATGAATATGGTAAGTAAACCAACAATAGCTGACCTAAGGGCTAAACGATCGGACCACCTCGAACAACTGTCTGGAAGATTGAGATTCTTAAGGAGCCACCTGACAATATACAAATTTATTTTTGCGACGTGTAAAATTATCGAGGAATCGGAGGAAACCTCGAAATGTAAACTTGCTAAGTAAATTTAGACGAATTGCAAGAGAAAAGTGCTTTTTTGTGGGTAGATCGTGAAGCGATTTTGAATGCGTCAAATAAAAAGGCCAAATCTATCAAACGAGATGAGACGCCGAACAGGTGAAAATCCAGAAACTGTAAATATTTCTACCAACGTGTACCACGTGACTCTGTTCTAAATAGTTGCAATGCAATGTTTGCACTACACAGGGATTTCTAGACTTAAGCAAAAGTATCTTTTACTTCCTCCGATTATAATTTCAAATCCCTATGCCTCTTGAAAATCTTTCATCGTAACGATGTGGTCCGAGTTACGAGTTATTGAAGACTATAGACATGCGCATAACGAGACTTGTTTTTCCCATTTTTAAAGGTCGCCGAGTTATATCGTGATCCAAGCATTGGAACAAAGATAAACATTGAAGTCTCCAGGCTGATGTTACTGTACAACATGCCTGTAAGTAAGAAAAGCCCATTTGTCGAACTTTGTCCGAATGCGATTTCCGGTGATTTAATTACGTTTCCGAGAGCTCCAAATGAAATCCATCATTACAAGTAAGTCATAATGCCCCATGAAATTCCTCATTTTACTTCTGTCATAAAGGGTATGAGAGTTGATCCCCTATATAGGCCTTTATCGTAACGTAAACCCTCACAAGTTATTTCTAGATCACTCCCGGTCTCAAAGACCCCAGTATGGTCTACAAATAGCCATTCTTGTAACGTGGATTTTGTACACGTAGTCAGCCCAAGCCGCTTTACACGCATTTTCAACCTCCACGAAAACATCCACGCAACGCGCGTGGTAACAACATCCGCGGAAGAGCTGGGTACCATGTCTAAAAGACGAAATACCAAGTGAATATGGCCTACATGGGGCATTTACTCTCTTATACTTCATCCTCTCTTGCTTGTGTTTATTTTCTGCTTATTAGAAGGGATTGTCAATCACAAACCATGGTGACAGAACTCTAGAGAGTTTCTGTAAATGGCAGCAGTGGATCACAAAAGACAGATCCAGTGAAAATCCAACTTACGATGGAGCAGTGCTGTTAACCAGGTGATTGTTAATATCTGAGACAAGGAGTAGTCCAGTTACGGAATTAACCAGGCATTTCTATGACACTTATTGACCCGCGTATAATGGAACGTTTATCACTCGCCGGATTATAATCTCCTCTGCCGACAGTTTACAAGGCTGAACCGATAAACCATAGAAATACGTGGTCTATTGTTCCTATGATCTTAAGGTTCTTGTAATTAAATTATATTATATTGGTAATAGGCGAAGCCACAAACCAATATAGCTGATACAGTCTGTGGCATTGTCAGTCGTTTTAGAGACAGTATGAGGGTCTATTGATGTCAACATAAGAATCCTCTGCCCTTTTTTGCCGTAAAGACTGGCTTTTACCCAGTGCAGTGGAACCTCGATTTACCGAAGTCGCTGGGGATCGGCCAAATTTGTTCGTTAAATCGAGGGTTCGTTATATCGAAAACCTCGATATAACGAATTTGAGGGGAAACGACCAAAATGTTCGTTATATCGAGGTCATAGTTAATGACTGATTTGTAACACAGGTGACTTCTGTCACGCAATTCAATGCAATTTTCGTCACCCAGAAGTGCCGCGTTTTGAGATGCAATTCATTAAGCATGGTGGCTTTCAATATCAATTATTTTCACTTCTAAGCAGACGCGCAGCTTTTGTGTACAAAAGAACGGCACTTTCACAGTAGCGATTTAAAAATGTTGCAACATAGAGGTTATACAGAAAATTGTCTATGTAAACAAGGAAACGGACTTTAGTGTTGTTATGTTGCACTACCCAACATTTCCGGATTTCAAAGAAGATAGAGCAGAAGTTAATTGATGTCGAAATACTATAGTGCCAATGTCTATGACATATAATAAGCCGTTGACTGAAAGATTGCTGTCTCTTTACCATGAGGATTACAAGGATTTGTTGACTGTTGATCTGTTCAGCGTTTATCTTCCGTCGGGTGTTGACATTGTAATTCGTTATATCGAGGTAGATTTTACGTTTGGGCTTCCGGATTATGTTCGTTATATCGAAGAATTCGTTATATCGAGGTTCTATTCCATACATTTTACTGTGACTTTGGCCGGGACATAGAATATCGTTCGTTATATCGAGGACTTCGTTAAATAGAGGTTCGTTAAATCGAGGTTCCACTGTAGTCCTTTGTGAAAGATGTGGAAGAGTAATGGAAAAGCGCAAAAATAGGACAAATAACACGAAAGCAGAATATCATTTTGGGTAAAAATTGAAGTGTCAGAGGCCATTCACTTTCTTTTATACTGTTATATTTAACAATTACCATGCCAGCCCGAGCACTTTTGAACAACGCATCCAAGTTCAATACCGATGGAGGTGGGGTAGATTCAGTTGGAAGTCCCAGGTTCAACTCATGGTCGGGCAAAGTAAAATATAGACCTGTTGAAAGAAAATGAATGCATATATTAACTTTGATAAGTCTGCAAAGGAGCTTTACCTTAGTCTGAGTAGGGTAAAGTAACCGGTAGTGTAGCAGCTCTCGTAAGCTTGTAATTCTATTTGTCGTCATTGCAGCAGCTGTTATTGTTTTTGGGGCTAGGTGCATTGTTCCTGTTGTTTGCTCCATTGTCCTCTCAAAGGGTGTCAAGCCGTTCATGTGAGACCTTACGAGAGCTGCAACATGACCCAAAGTATCACCCTACCCAGTACCACCCCGAAGTATCACCCTACTCCGAGAGAGCTTGCTCGCAAGCTAAACCTTTGTACGAACATAAAAGTTGTTCTTAAAGTAGCTAATGGCAAATTGCCTCCATGAGACGTGCATCTTGGCATGGATGATTGTTTTGATGAATACAACTGCCATGATTCCCTGCAGACACGCCTCATAGAGGGAATTGGCTATTACACAGGTATGAAAACAAACTAAAATGCAGTAAATATTGCAGCTTGCAACAAATTAAACGTGGAGGTGGTAAAGTTAGTACGCGTAAAGAAAAAATGAGTAAAGGGAACATAGGGATTGTCATGGTTTGGAGGTATAGTCCGAGTGACGAGTTAAGGCACAAACATAGGCGTTAAGGTGAGGCAGGAGATACAGTGGGATACAAAGAATACTGTTTAATGATATGCTAGAGTAATAAGAATAAGCGAGAAACAGATAGCAAAATAGAGTATCGGGGAAGTTAATTTAGAGGAAATAGAAATGATATCATTCTAAAATTTGCATGTTCTACATTCTAATTTCTTTGATTATCACTTTTTTGTGACAGGAAAGATATATGCGCTAATCGTTACTCCGCTTGTGACACTGTGGGTAGGTAAATATTTTCTCAGTCATTTTCTGATTATATTTACTTGCGGTGAACTCCTTGTACTTAGGAAGATTTCTTTCGTTCCACACAGGAATGGCGTTTTTGCATGGAATGTGTGACCCCCAAAAACGATGCAGCGTCTCACAAGACAACGGACTAAATGTCGCGTTTACGGTCGCGCACGAAATTGGACACAAGTAAGTCTCCGATATATCTCGCTTGGAAAAAGCACTGCCACAATTCTAATTTTACTCTTTCAATTAGTCTAGGTGCATATCATGATGGGGACGGGAATACGTGCCCAGACTCGGCTGGTTCAACACCTCACCTTATGTCACCGCAATGGCTGGCAAGAAATCGCCGCGGCACTATGAAGTGGTCATGGTGCAGTAAAGCTTACATCCATTCTTTCCTCAAGTGAGAGTTGCTTTTGTATTTAAGAAATAGAAAAAAAGGTACCGTGTTTCTATCGAGTTTTAGTATAAATCTACTGGCGTTCTATCACGAATTCCATTCTCTGATTGGCTACGCTATTCACTAGCTATTCTGTGATAGATAGTGAGTAGCGTAGCAGTGTGTCCTTGTCAACAAAATGACGGCCGCTTCTTGGCATTTTCGAAGTGTCTGTGAAGAGGATTTAGATAAAGTTTTGAACGACTAGTAGATTTATATTAAAACAATTAGATCATTCGCTCTCGATTTCTATGCATGATGGTTGACTAATCGGCGCGCGTATTTTCTTTGGGCTATTTTCTAACTGCACTTTACAATGGTTATCATTTAGTTTCCGTAATTCGCTTTCAGTGAGAGAAACAGTAAGGTTTGTATAAATTTGGTCACAAATCATAAAAACAGAATTGCGCCTTTTTTCCTAACGATTGAAGCGTGATGACGGAGGTAAATATATTAAAAGTCTACGTGGGGTGAAGTGGCCATACAGCCAGAGCTTATCCCAGTTTCTGTTGAACTAAACGACTAGATGACATACTATTCCATTAGAAGGTTACCCCCAGCATTAAAAAGCAATAAGCCGGTAGCCGTTTATACATCTGGGGTAATAGAGACACCGTGAGAGTAAAGGATCAGACCACGCATTAATATGGGAAAACAAAACAAACCTGATCCTATTAGCCTGCCTGAAAATAGCTTGTTAAAATTTATAGCACTCACGCAAATCAAGCATACAATAACAGATGCAAATGAACATAAGCTTTTGCAATGAATCCTAAGGTGGCACACTTTATTGAGATGACAGCATTTGGTAAAGCGTCCACGAGGCAAAAACAAAAAAAAGAAAGAAACGAGTCAAAAAAAGCAACAAGTAAACAAACAAACAACCACTGCAGCAAAGCAAACAGTTTCAAGCCATCGAAACACCATTGCGTCCATCATACGGATTGCTGCATTGGATCATTCTTGTTACCGCATGTATGTCCATTATCTAACCTGCAGAGGTTTTTTCCCGTAGCTCTAAAGCAAGCAAGTGTTTGAGGACTCAAGCCGATGGCAAACCGTTGGAGTTGCCTACTGAGATGCCGGGAGTCACGTTCACTGTGGACGACCAGTGTAGGCAGCAGTATGGAAACAGAGCCAGACACTGTCACAAATACAAGGTATTCCCTTCCCCTCCCCCCTGAAAAGACTTGCTCTTATTCATTAGTTTAGTGCCGATGTCGGTTTGTACGATAGGTGAGAAAGTGGTCAGAACTAGAACGAAGGAGTAATGTCAGGAAGCGCGGTATATTCAAGCTCTCCCCTCATTGGAAGCGTTGCGCAACCGCGCGTACAGGCATCAGCTTCAACCGCGCGAGTTTGCCTCTCTCCCAAATGCAAGTCGAGTTACTTTAAGCTTCAAGTTATCAAGGTAATGAGAGCAACTCTGTTGGTATAATATTATTATTGACTACACATGAAAGCACACACGTCCTCAGACATTGATTCTTGAGATTTTTCTGAAGAAGCAATGGTACCGTCCTTCCACTAGTAGGTGTGGACTCCTGTACCAGCATTTGTTGACTTATCTCATGTTACCAAAACGTCTGCCTTGTTCCTTCATCATCGCGGTAACCGTACGCAGCACCAGAGTATTGGTTTTGGAAGCGTTCAATATATTTATCTTATTAACCAAGCGCGAGGGCCGCAATGGGGGAATGTCGGCCCGAGGTCTTGGCAGCACGCTCCGCGAGGACCGTACAAAAAAAGACCGAAGGCCGATACTCTACCAGTAAGGTCTCGAACTGGCTTGGTTAATAAGAGGTTTATTACACGACTGAAAATGTTAGGAAAAAATGCTACAATCACTGACTGGAAAAACACCTCAAAAATCAAACGTGCAATTCTGATTGAGAGCCGACTAGGCATATACTTACATCTGATGTTACACAAAACAAAAGGGAAAGAGAGTTGGAAGAAAAAGAAAAAGAATCTTTTATGTGAAAGCAAGTTCTTTCAGAAACGTAAGCCACAAGACTACAGAAAATCTTCAAGAGTGATCGTGCAAGATCGTTCAAGACAGTGCCCGGTCCAATACTTAGAGAATATTGGACCGGCGATGGAGCAATCTAATTGGTTAATTTTATTTATTGGCCTTCTCAGCTAACTTAGTCGTGTGATAACATTTTATAACAGATATGGAATTTTCAATCATGCAAAAGTCTTTTGGCCTCCCTGACTTCTCTCCCTTTGCTTCCTCAAAAAATGGAAGAGACATTTTCCAACGCCGCGTTTACAATTTCTGTTCCAGATTAAACAAGTGCGCGAAAAACAGAAATGTCGATTTTAATAAGATGCAACACAACAAAAGTACACCGTGAGATAATTAAGCATCATTGAATGTTTTTAATACTTTTCAAGCTGAAAAGATGAAACGGTCCGCGTGATAACTCATATCATGGCGAGAGCTTCAATAACCAAAATACGGGGCCTTAGAAAATATTTATTGATATGTTGAGATGAGTAAATTTACTATCACGCCAAAACGCCGCCTACAAAACCAGCTGTTCCTCACTGGCTGTGTTTGCTAGCCGAACTATTAAAATTAACTCGACGATAGATAAAAACTGAGGACTTGAACCTTTGCAAGCCAGGTGAGGTCGCCGAACGAAAATTCGTCCAGAAGGTTCCTTGAAAGATAGTAAATAGTCAATAGTATTCTATTCTCCTACAACTTCAGATTGAACCGGTTCCAGGTGTCCCTCTTTACAAAACGTCGATTATTTGTACAAAGAAAGATGTATGAAGGATGTTGTTTTAATTTACCCGACAATTTTAGCGAAAGGATAACAAATTTGAAAAAAAAAAGTCTCACTAGAAGCTACGTTTCTCAGATGCTTAAAAATAAACATAACATTTCACAATGCAAGTCAATAATCCTCCAGTACGTCTAAACGCGTAAAGACAAAGTTCCGCAAAAGTCCCCCGCCACAGTCAACAATACTGCGCGGCATGGGAAAGCCTTTGCGACACTTGACTGTTTCTTGAAAACTCTCTTAGCTAACCTTAATCTTTAGTTGTTAGTAGTGAGGGACTTGAAATCATAGCTTTGCCGATGAAATTTCTGTGTTAAGCAACAAAAAGTTTTTCTTATAGGGTGGGATTGTTTTCTTCTTCATTCTCCGGTTGTTTGCGCTTCAATGTTAATTCGTTCCTTTCCGTCAACCTCTTGCAACAAAAGATTCTTTTGAATCCTTCTCGAAAGTTAGAACTTTGAAATGCGTACACGAGCGGATTACAAAACGAGTTGGCAGTGAGAAGAAACCTCACCATTCTATGAACAATGAAAAAGCGATTCCGATTATTTGCTATAGTGATCCTGTCGATCGTGGTTAGGTAGATAAAGAATATTGAAAACGGTAAAGTACAAATGCAAAACAGTATCATAAGCCACAACAAAAGCTTAAAAAGCTGTTTCTTTGCGCGCTGGTCTTCCAATACCACATTACTTGAACATTCCGGGGTAGCGCAAATCGTATTAGTTATAAATAATCCAAGAAAAATCCAAAAATAGCAACAAAATATGACGATACTGGGAATGAGCCCAAAGAAAACGCCGCTGAAAATGATAAAACCTTTGTGATGGAAATATTCGTCTAGGCTCCATGGACGTTTACAAGGATAAGTTGAATGATTGCTTGGCTCTATCGTATTCGTTGTTAAGTCAGGAATACAGCATAACACAGCAATTGTCCATATTAATGCAACAACAGGGGGAACCCGTTTCTTGGTTAATCTTAATCTGGCGTAATACGGCTTGACAAGCGCGAGGTACCTTTCCACGGCAATGGCGCAAACAGTTACCGCAGCCGCGTTGATTGTGATTGGAACAACTGCATTGCCCGCGAAAAACTTGCAGATGAAATCTCCCAAAGTCTTTTCGAGCCGCTCTTTGTTCAGAGCAAAGTCGTATATTCCCGGGCACAGCATTAAAGTTACTAGATCCGCCACAGCCAAGTTCATAAGGAGATAGTTGGTTGTTGTGTGCATTGAAGGTGTTTTTCGCACGATAGTGATAATAAAACCGTTAGCGGGCACACCGATGATGACGATAAACGAATACATCACTGCGAAGGCGATATCTTGACCGGTAGAATAACTGTGGTTGACCTCTGAGGTATTCGACGCCATTGGGTAAGTTAAAAGTAAACCAGTTAACTGGAAAGTGCTCTTCCTGAAATGAACTTCCTTCTGTTACGGAGCTTGAATGGGATGAGGTATTTTTATGTAAATGCTAGTAATTAAAAATTAAGATTATTCATGATCATGATGTAGTGTTCCATTTGACAATACAGTTTTCTTATCATGTTATGAACCATCAGGAAACTTGTCAAAAGACAAAGGGTCTGTGAAATATGGTCATAATTCTATGACGTCCAAGTTTGTAAAGTTAATACTGCACGTTTAACTTTCTATTACGCCTTCGTGTCTTTCTTGTGACCTTGTGCAGCTCTAATATGGTTTCATGATGGCGGCTTGATTTTTGAAAAACAAAAATGGTTATCGTTTTGAAATTCTTTCAGAAGAATTTACTTTTCTTCTTAGTAAAAGTGAATCAAGATTGATCGATTTATTGGTGTTACTAAAATTGTCTATGATCGTCGACTGTTCCACTGACGATTATAACGAACATTCTAGAATATGCAAGAGCCCCTATTCAGTAGAGTCTGAAGCCCACATTACACATAGTTCCACCTACAATCTACCTTTTCCTACACGAGACCGGAATAGCAAATCGTGAGAAGCAAGCTCAATTAGTCAGATAACGTTTAAGAGACTGGCAGAATCAATTCACTTCAAATGTGTGTCTCGCATACAGCAATGTAATTAGTTTTCTTTTCATTAAAAAGCTTTTAGCGAGGAATCGGTTTCCAATAAAATTGTCAAATACCAATTGTTTTACTTGAATTACTGTCAAAATGATTAGTTGCAGCTTCGCGCAGGTGGACAAGATGGACCCCATTTGTTGTTAGGTCACGATAATTTATGATTAGAAATCATACATAGAGGTTAAGCTCACTAGAGAGGCAGTGAACATTTCAAAATAATAAACAAAGCTGATAAACGTCACTGGTTTTCATTTAAGTTCCTTTCCACTGGTGAGAGATTTGTTGAGGTGCGCAAGAAGAAGACAATATTTCGGCTTCATTCATTTTAAGCTCGTGCTTTCAAATGATTAAAAAAATCCACCACTAATGCAGAGGGGTTTGAACAGCTTGAGAGGTCGAAGCTATCAAAGTTTGAAATTAGATATATAGGAAACTCCTTTGAACCAGTTCAATAGATACAGTTTTTCTTTCACCGTCCTGTCCAATGTTGTTGCATGATGCCGAACACCTTTCGACCACTAAACATCCAACTTCTTTCTACGCAAGAAAATTAGTCGAAATGCAAGCAAACCTTCATCATGGATGAAGTTGAAAAAAGTTTAACACAGAAGTTTCAATTTCGTCAATCCTAATCTACCCCAGTGTTCCCCAATCATCCATGTTCTCATTTAGCTCTACAAGCCTCTGCTTGGCTCCTTCGTTAATTACTGTTATATCACGGGAAAGACGCATAGATAACGTCAATGCGCGGTGCACAAGAAAAGGTCCAACAAACAGTAGTATGGTTTTCTTTTTAGCAAGTAAGTATTCATCGATTGCGAAGACTTCAATTATTTTAATTGAGTTCCTTTTGTTAGCAAGGTTTTTTGTTCCTGCTAAATGCACAGCAGGTGTACATGACAAAACCTTTTTTTTGCTTTCAACAGTTGTATTAAGACATACGATTATTTACGAGTGCAAATCGATCTTTAATATACAGTTGAATCCCGCTATTTCGAATTCGCAGGGGAAACGAAAAATATTTCGAACTAGCGAGATTTCGAAATAGCCGATAGTACATGACTGAAGGGCAAATCCAAGGGAAATGGTTTGAAACTCGAAATAACGGGGAACACAAAATAACCAAGCGAGCGGAGCCCAACTGCATAGACGTTTAGCTGACTGGACAAGGAAGTGTAAATCTCCAAAAAAAGGAAAAGGAAGCAATTTTAGGTAGAAGTTTCTCGCCGCTTTTACACTTCTGTCAAATGTTAATGCCGACTGGGAGGAAGATGTTTAAAATCATTCACTGAGTTATTAATATTTTACTGGTTTTGCTAATGTTTCCCGCCATGAACGTTTCTAAGGCAACTCAGGTGATGAATTACTCAGCTAAAATTAAGAGCGGATGGTAGGAATAAAACTAAGCGGATGAAGTCTTTAACGGAATAACATAACAGGTGGCACATTCAGCTAAATGTAAACGTTTAGCTAAATGTTGACTTTCTCTTCCTGGCTGGATATTGGCCAAGATCTTTTTTGCGAGGTCCGTAAACTCCCAAAAAAGAACGAGGCCAATATCCAATCATCTTGACCGAGCAAGATTGATCGATAAAGAATTTATTATATGGCTTTCGGGGAAATTGTTCTTGTGGTACACAGCGGGTAGTCCCGAGCACCATCTTGCACACTCGGGTAGCCAATCACAGTGCGGGGTTTGGACGATATCGCACGCTCACAGAACTAGCCACGTAATAATGTCTAATCTCATTCAGCTTTGTTTTGTTTTAGCTTTGCATGCGTCTGTTCAGAGTTCCTACGATTTCAATAGCAGCCGAGGACAGGCGTATGGATACGTCAGTGCGCGGTGCGCCTGGATCCAGAGTGCAACATGTTAAAATTTTGTCAAGTTCTTTTGTCAAATTCTTCATTATTTTGAACCGTTGGTTACCAAAACTGCATTCTCATCTAAACAGAAAAGGTTTTCAATGCTGAACTTAGGGTTAAGGTTAGGGTTGTGTTGAACTCAAATTATTCACAAATGAATTCAACAATAGACCAAATGGAATAAAAACTAGCTTCACAAAATCATGCAGCCAAAACATTTTGAGTAACAGCACTTCCTAAGGAGTTAACGGTGCCCCACTTCACTCCACGAATTTGTTCGAAAATACCCCTTTGAAATACGATATGAAGACACAGGCCTAATTCTCAAACATAGTGCTTGTTTGACATGGATCAGTTACCAACATGAAAACACCGAAACTTGAACCCCAGACATACCAGTGACTCTTTTTACTAAACATTTCAAACTGTTGGAAAACAATTGAAAAAAACATTCATATCATATCATTTGAGATCAATAAGTAAGTTTTTCTTTACCCCAGCTATGAAATATACCATACGTAGTTTAAGCAGCAGATAAATTTCAATGTAATTATTTACATTTGCGAGACTGATACTGAGGAAACACGGCCATTGCCAGTGGTCATTACGGTGAAGCTAAACAGACACAACAAAGCAAAGATATAAATAAGTCTGTCGAGTTGAGCAAAATATGTGCAAAGTGGAACCTCGCCTTACGGCCACCTCGTTATTACGGCCACTTTATTTTGGTCCGACCAAAAGTTCAGTCAGTGATTTCTAATTTAAAGAGCTCCTTTAATACGGCCACCGAGTTAATACGGCCACTTTATTTTGCCCCGAACAAAAGCATAGCTTAAGAGCTGAATCTATATCATTTACCTTGCTTCCTTGACAGCCTAGTATACGAATTTTTTTACTTTGACATATGAGTAAAATTTGAGTCTCCTGTTCAAACTGCGAAACAGATTTTGTAGCAGTTATCTTTTAGTGTTATTTTCGTTAAACGCGGCTTTCTTCATACAGTCGAACTTCCATTAACGGCCACCTCTCTACAACGGCCACTTTTTTCGTCCCGGCGGATGGACTATACATGAACTCTTATTTCAACCACTCCATAACGGCCACCTCCCCACAATGGCAACGGTCACTAAAGCGCGTCCCAGCTGCCAGAATAACCTCTCAACAACGGCCAGTAATCAACGACTGACAAATGAGGAGTGTACAAAACCCCGTGTATATTGTAAAAGGTCACGAAACTTGATACGTGCCGTGCGTCGTTGGTCTCTGTTTCTGTTTGGTTTGTGTTTTATTGATCCATTTTGATTGTGTTAGGCATTTCTATGCTACAGACAGCCTTTTTTAAATATAAAAATGTTGTACCATCCAAAAATACAGGTGTCATATTACACCCCTACCTCCCCATAACGGCCACCTCTTTTTAACGGCCATTTTCATCTGTCCCTAAGGTGGCCGAGGTTTGACTGTATTCTGTACTTGTTTCTTTCTTCAGATCATTAAGTCTCATCTTTCTTAGACGAAATACTGTGGCCCCACCCGCAATTTCCTGACAAGAAACAGGCCGGCTATTCGGCCGGGTCCTAATGTCCTGTTGCCTGGCAATCTCATGTGTTTTTACTTCATGTCAAGTGATCAAAACTGTGGACACGAAAGTAGCGGTGAATGGCTGTATTCAGGCTAACCGTCGTGTTTGGAAGGCATACTACATCCACACACAAGAATAAATGTTATGGAATCTTTTGTCCCTTGCTCGCACCCCCGTTAGAAAGGCTGTTTTCCAGAAATATTATCCAATCAAAATAAAACTGTTGCGCCGGTTTAATGGAGTAACTAGAAAACCAGGTATTTGTTACTTGCGATAAACTGAGACTTCTTTTAAAATGGGATTGCTTGCGTCCACGTATTCTTTGAACACGTATTTTTTTTTTCAAAGAGAAGGAAAAGGTTTATGAAGTGAGAAATAGAATAAAGTGGCGTCAAAGAATTTTTTTGAGGGGCTGGTTGAAGGCGGAAAAAAAATGCAGTCACCGTTTGCTTTAGTGTGACACTAGATTCTCTAAGCCTTTTGTGTTATCAAAAGCTCCATCGATCTTAATTGACACAAGATTATAAACTTTTCATTGCGAAGTATAATTTTCCAGCACAACTTACAGTACTTTGCATCTAACCTTTATCACAAACGATTTGAGCTAAACAGCAGGATTTTCGTTCCGCTATCTAAATAAGCTTCACAAATATTTGCGAAGTTTCTCGACACTTTTAACTACAACTGCATGTACGAAACGTATGCGATACGAATCAACCTTTTTTTTTAAGAGTTATGTTTTGTTTCTATGATTACAAATTGGCTGTCCATGATCGTTTATTTGTTCTCTTCTGTCAACCTCTTGCAATAAAAGATTCTTTTGAATCCTTCTCGATAATTAGCACTTTGAAATGCATACACGAGTGGATTAAAAAACGAGTTGGCAGTGAGAAGAAACCTAACCATTCTATGAACAACAAACAGATATTGGCGATTATTAACAACAGTGTTTGTTTTTAAAGTAGTTAAGCAAATGAAAAATATTGAAAACGGCAAAGTACAAGTGCAAAACAGTATCATAAGCCACAACAAAAGCTTAAAAAGCTGTTTCTTTGAGCGCTGGTCTTCCAATGCCGCGTTGCTTGAACGTTCTGGTCCTTTTGGGGCCGTGCAAATTGTCTCAGTGATAAACAATCCCCGAAAAATGCCAAAATAACAGAAGAAAATGATGCAACTTGGAATGAGCCCAAAGAAAACGCCAGTGAAGATAAGGAAACCTTTGTGACGGAAATATTCGTCTAAACTCCAAGGACGTTTACACGGATAAGTTGAATGATGGTTAGGCTCTGTCGTGTTCGTTACCAAGTCAGGAATACAGGATAACACAGCAAATGTCCATATGAAAGCGACAACACGAGGAACCCGTTTCTTGGTTAATCTTAGCCTGGTGTAAAACGGCTTGACCAGCGCGAGGTACCTTTCCACGGCAATGGCGCTAACGGTCAAGGCGGCCGCGTTAATTGTGATTGGAACAACTGCATTACCCGCGAAAAATTTGCAGATGAAATCTCCCAAAGTTTTGTCGAGCCGCACTTTTTTTAGAGCGAAGTCGTACATTCCCGGACAAATCATTAAAGTGATTAGATCCGCCACAGCCAAGTTCATAAGGAGATAGTTGGTTGTTGTGTGCATTGAAGGTGTTTTTCGGACGATAGTGATGACAATACTGTTAGCGGGTACACCGATGATGACAATAAACGAATACATCACTGCAAAGGCGATATCTTGACCGGTGGAATAACTGTGGTTGTGGACTTCTGAGGTATTCGATGCCATTGAATTTAGAGAGAGGAAAAAGTGTTGATGGTCTTACGTCATAGAGTTTTCGTTAACCTGAACTCATTGCTTGCTCCAAAGACATATAAAGTGCTTATCACCATGAATATTAATAATTTATCATTTACACTTACACAACATCACCCAGAAAATTATGAGTTTGACGTAAAGTTGCTTTCGTTAAATAAGTGGGCAGATTTTAAATGGATATATATTTTTCTTGGCAATAAATTCGTGAATAGCATCCAAAACAATCAACAGAAGGTCTTTCACAAGGCCATATGTTGAATTAATGGCTGGTTCCACTTGTTTCTGATATGATCTTTCAAACCCTGTATTTGATTGTCTTGTCGCCTATTATTTCTACCCTTTGTACCTTGTTTTCAAAGCATAAATTCTGCTCATGATGTGCTCGATTGAAAAGAAAGATTTTAAACGATAACAGAAGTCTGAAAAAACATAAGATTGTAGATTGATTGACAGGGTAGTGGTAATAAGGCACCTTTGTTTACTCTGACATTTAGACTGAATCAGTTTACGCTAGGCAAAGAAAATACATCAAGTTCTCTACGTCAAATTGCAGAGAGTGTCAGAAATTTGTCTTCATGCGAGTAACTTGCTATTACATTCGAAACTTGAATTGACGTTTAGAATATCATCAGTATTTAATGTACACCTTTTATATCACCTGTTCCAAAACTGGGAAATTGTTATTTAAATTTGATAGGCTGTTGGAGGAGGGCTTCTGTTTTATTTTGACTGTCAAAGGGTCTTGATTAATTCGCACTCGCTTTTGATAAGAAATCTGTTATTGTTGGTCAGAACTGGGCTAACCGAAGAAAAAGTTATTTTAACATTGGAATAATAAGCACGTTGAGATATAGATCATCTTTAGAGATGAGGGTGTTATGTCTTAAGCCTTTTGTTTACTCTACCAAATGGGTCTTTCTGAACAATGGGGTTTCCTGTCCCAAAACAGATGCTTGTATTCATTCCAAATGACAGATTCTAAACGTGTAGTAAGACAGATATTGAACATATCTTTCCTTATTAAAAAAAAAAACTTAAAAAAAGCAAAAAAAATACAAAGCCAATAAATACCCTGCAAAATTTTATCCCCGGACAAAGCTTTTCTCTTTGACAACAGATGCAGAGAATACTTAACGGTGGAGCTAGGATCTTGGGTTTATTTTACAGTAAAATACTACTAGACAAGTATGACATCTCTTCTGATCAAATTGCAGTTTTCTTTATATGGTGTTAAAAGCTACCAAGAACATATGACGTCTAATACCATACATCGAAATTCTAAGAAACCTGTTTTGTTTCATGAACGAGAGCTTTTCACCACGAATCAAATCCACAAAAAAACAAAACAAAACAAAACAAAACAAAACAAAAAAGTACGATCCTCTCGACTGCTTGGGCTGCAAACGTAGGCGTTAATTTCCATTTCTTATGATTGCTCTATGAAATCCAATACCATTTAATGGGATTCGGACGAAGGATCCTCGTACGTTTCCGGTTAAATTCGCGAATCCTTGGTAGACTTGAACTAAGATCCATACAGGCATTATTATACCATTAAAAGAAAACCAGTCAATCTCTTTTCGTTTTTAAATTAATGCCACCTGATGGGGAGCTTTACACTCTGACCACCAGCTAGAGTTAACTACACAACTGCCACCCGCCACCCATAACAGCTATCTTCCACCTGATGGGGAGAAGCACTGCTTGACGACCGGAATATCACAAACTTTACCTGGGCTTGTCATGCAATCTTTCCTTTCCCATGTGGGAAAGGAATGCGCGACGAGCCCAAAATGCGTCTATGTGGAAAGCTTGAATAGCAACTGCAAAAGTTACCGGTTAGAGAGCAATAGACCTTTTTCGCTTGGGAGGTTTGTTTTCCCATTTCAGATCACGTGACATTCTCTAGAGAATTGTTCTTTTATCCATCTAAAAATTATTTATTCATATGCACGCGACTATTTGAAAATTTGAAAGGAAGAATTCTCAAGAGTATCATCACATGGTCTGAAATGGGGCAACAAACCGCCCAGTCGAAAAAGGTCTATTGAAAAGAACACATTTGTTCCAAACTTTAACGTCAATGCTTCACCTGAGAATCCTTAATCTCAGTGATAACTTGAACGTCAAAGCACATTGTTTTTCCAAAGGGGAATGAAGGCGACTAATGGCGCTATGCTGATTAATAAACAAAGTGCTTTCTTCGTTGTAACTTATAGCATCGTCTATGTCAACAACTTTGGTGTGAGATTAAAGGAGAAAAGCTGTGTAGAAGTAAATTGAATCCGCCAGCCACAGGAACAGCTTGTGCTTCTGGTAAGGTGGGTAGGTAACTTGTTACTAAGTTGTCATGTATCCCGAAGGGCGGAGGGGGGCTACCTCCAGAAAAGTTGGGTGGGGGTGTGCGACCCACTTCCCAAAACCCTTACCCTATTTATGACCAAAATCTGCGTTTTTTGCTACCCTATTTATGACCTGACCAACAACTCGATAGCCTATTTATGACGTTGCGACTGACACAGTTGCTCCAAACATAAGTTATGAAGGGCTTTTGTTGACGGTCCAATTGATAATGATGAAAAAGTAGCTTCCTCTAAGAAACATGCCCAATTCAAGACTAGAGTGCTAAAACCATACCCTATTTATGT
The DNA here is from genome assembly GCF_042242905.1 of Orbicella faveolata. NCBI lineage: Eukaryota > Metazoa > Cnidaria > Anthozoa > Scleractinia > Merulinidae > Orbicella > Orbicella faveolata. The sequence goes on from NW_028301554.1 coordinate 20,363,156, forward strand.
ATTTTGTCCAGTTGAAAGTTTGAATCGTTGATTTAAGCGCTAAATTTGACAAACGAAACAAGCTTCACCTGAGGATCCTCAGTCTCAGTGACAACTTTAACGTCAATGCACATTCTTTTTCGACTATGGTATAAGGCAAAATACCAAAGTAAAACAGGTATAGAGTTGACAAAAACATTATAATCACACTTAGCCAATAATTACAAATACAGAAATATCACGATAAACAATTAAAACTCCAAAAAAATATTAAGAATACTGGTCTGCCAAGTGCGGGAAAAAGTGAGAAACTTTAGCCAGGATTTTTGATCGAAAAACTCGTTTGCTATGCTTGGGCAGAAAACTTTGTTTAACAATCAAAGCACTTTTCCCATTTCGCCCCGTTGTTTTCTTTCTTGTTCTTTCATGATAACGTATGATGTGTACAATAAACGCTGAATTGAATTCACGAGTTTTGGAAGGGGGTAAACAAATATGAAATTCAAGTCATTCAGGTGCTCGATGCAGAAGGAGATTTTTCTGTTAAAGCACGTGTTTAAAATACGAGACACGAAATTGTGCCACACCTCGAGTGTCAATGTCGGTTTAAAATAAGAGATGCAAAAGCCGAAGGCTAACATGAAGGAAATCTAGTTTACATTTAAACACTTTAGGTAGTCTAGTTGACATTTACTACATGTGAGGTACTCTCGTTTACATCTAATACATGTGAGGTAATCTACTTTGTATTTCACGATCCTAGTGGTGTATGTATGGAGAATGTGTGGATAACAGTACCATCCCTTTAAGAAGAGACGGTGGCTGGGGTCCCTGGACGAAATGGAGCAAATGTTCCCGAACCTGTGGAATGGGTGTTACTTCACAGAAAAGAAAGTGTGACTCACCAAGGTGAGCGGCATTTTAGTTCCATTTGTATAACTAGGTACAGATATATTAACCAACGACGACGTAGTGAAAATGACGTAGAAGAGTTTTTGACGAAACCTCGCATCAAGTACGTACAGCTAACTCGGCATGACACTTTGAAAGTGACCCTCCTTAGGGCATTTTAAAAATTAAACGAACTCATCTGTTTTTTTTATTTCAGCCCCTTGAACGGTGGCCGATATTGTGAAGGAGAATCCAGGAAATTTCGTACTTGTAATGTAAAGGTAAGGGAATGACTGAAGTGACTAGGTTATGTTTGCGCTAGTCTGCATACCTATTAGAATGTACTAAGCCTTAGTCAAACGGAATAAGATGAAATTGTTCAGTATCAACGGAATGGATTGAAACTGCTTAAAAAAGCGATCTAACTTGAAAGTTTCGTCGTTCAGACAAGCAGAAAGCGGGGAATGTGGGTGGGGTTACCCTGTCGCGCTCTGGTTAAACCCACGTTTTAAGGAAACATGCATGGTCTGACATTCCAAATAATCAGAAGAAACGTACTTCTACGAAAAAGCTTGTACAAACTGATGCAAAAATGAAGCACATGGCTCAAAGAACAAATTAACAATTCAAAAACAAAAAATTAAACCTCCCCTCGAAGCTTATCTCAATTTTCTAAGGCGTGAGTATTATTGCCGAATACACTACAAGCAATTTACAAAGGTATTTCGATGAAAGATGGCTTGTGTGCTAATCGATCTTTGTAGTAAGTAAATACATATTTTCATTTTTCAGCCATGCCCGCCAAGATCTAGGGATTTCCGAACTCTACAGTGTGAATCTTTCAACGGTATGAAATACAGAGGAGAGAACCACGACTGGGTCCCTGTTATAAGTGATGGTAAGCAAGTGCAACAACAAACTCACACATAAATCACACCAGAAATATTTGACCGAGGTGTTTTAAAAACTGTCTGCCCGGAAATGTTGCTTTACCTATTCAAATTTGTAAACAGTTATGAACTATATGGGTAACAATGATCGCCTTTCCAAAAAAACTGGCACGTCGGAGAAATGAAAACTAGAAATCCAGATTTCCAATCGTTATAAACATGTAGCAGGTTTACCGTGTCAAAAAATGCACGCAGTGCGTAATATATTCAGGTTTATCATCGGCTTTTATAAAGTCATGTAAAAAAATTATTTCTTTCTTTCCTCGTTTTAAGAAAGCTGTCGAGGTTTCCTCTTCCTAATGAAATTTATCGAACATGCATTAATTTGCAATTCGTAAGTGATATATAAAGTTGTTGTCCTTATCATTGCGCATTCTTGTTTCAGGCCAGCCATGCTCCCTATTCTGCAAACCAAGGGATCCTCAATACCGTTTCTCAGCGCAGCTCGCCGCTAAAGTTATAGATGGTACTCCATGCAGACCTGGCTCAATCGACATTTGCATAGATGGAAAGTGCCAGGTAAGGTAACATTTCCTCTCAAATGTTTGCTCAGAAAATTTACAGTACAGGAAAATGTTGACTCAAACAGCACGCCGCATCACCATAGTATTGGTACTAGCCGCTAAATTATTGACAGTTTGCGCGCGTTTTTTTGCACTGACGTACAGTGTGTATGGTCAATCGATCGCGACACTTGAAAACTGAGGGTACAGCTCAGCCTGATTTGAAATCATTTAGCTATGTCATCTCTACGGCTAGAGTGCAATTTTATGATTTTTCTACCACTTTCATTCACTAAGGAAAATTTTGCTTGTACTGAAAAGGTGTTTACCTATTCTCGTTCCCAGAGCCCACGTGTCTTTTGGTCAGCGCCAAGACACGGAGCTCTGGAATAATCAATTTCCAGACTCCAAGATTTTAGGAGTTCCGGTTTCACGGCGCATGCGTGCCTTGGTTTAAAACATGGCAATCTCGTTCCCAGAGCCCACGTGTCTTTTGGTCAGCGCCTGACCAAACGACACATGGGCTCTAGGAACGAGATTGGTGTTTACCGTAATGATCAGGTTCTCGACTCTCGAGGACCTGTAGACGTAAATTACATAAACTACGTAAAGGTCAAGAAAGACGAAAAGTTACAAAAATTAAAACTCGCTCCCTTCGTTTTAACCTGCCAAAGGAGACGATTTTTCAACTGTTCCTTCACGCCGCAAACGATTATTTCATAAGTATTTCCAGACAGTGTGAATTATTAGCACCCTCCTTTTGTTATGATTTTTCGTATTATCATACCTTCAAGTTTAATTTTGAAAATGTCCTTTATACACCAGGGTGTTGGTTGTGACCATAAGATTGGTTCAGGAGCAGAAGAGGATATCTGCGGCGTCTGCAAAGGAAACGGAACAACGTGTCGTACAGTGGAAGGGAGGTTTAATCAGCTAGCTGGATCAGGTACAGTCGCAACTGGTTAGATGTTTAACTTCTTACTCGAGTTCAGTGTAATTCATTCTTCATATTTTCTTCTATATTCGTTAGAATAGCAGAAATCTTATGATTTTAAAATTATGAGCAAGATTGACACTTAAGTAGAAATGCAGCCTCTTCCAGGCGTTACGTTAGTTGGGGCGAAGCCCGAAAAAACGGCGGAGCGAAATAAAGGAAAGAGAGGCTTGGTGCGCCGCGCTTCTCCACTTTCTTGTCGTGCGCCATTTCTCGCGCTGCGCCCCGACTGACTTTAAGCGTAGAAGAGGCTAGAAGAAATGTGGTGACCGTTAAATCCAGATTAAAACTTACAACTCAAAAAGACGTTTGTCTCGCAAAATTCAAAATGATGTCGACTAGCACTTACAACAGTCAACTACGACGGGATAAGGGAAAAATATACATATTAGTCAAATTAACTTACTTACCCCATCTTCAGAAAGCACACTAGGGCAAACACATCTCGAGTATTCTGCTGTAAGTAAGAGATCACTTCCTTCTTTCCTCAGGTTACGTGGAAGCTGCTGTCATCCCTGAGGGAGCAAGGAGTATAAGCATAAGCGAGTCAAAACCGTGCACGAGTTTTCTTGGTAAGGATTCATTCAAATTGTGTAAATTTTCTTCCCAACACGAGCAATGCAATCTCAGTAACACAGTTTTGTACGTTGTAAAGACAAATGAAAGGCTAAACCATAAGTATTCCAAACTCAAAAGTAAAATAAAGTAAAGTCGAAGTACAGTAATACCCTTACGTAGTTGTCGATTGATATAACTTTCTCATTGTCAGATCACATAAGAAGACCAAGAAACTTAATTGCTGACACAGATTCAGTGAATAGCTAATGAGCTTGAGGCAGTTTGCACAAATTTTTCTCCATTCTCTACGCCTTCCAGTCAGTAGTTTTCTGTGCTTTTCAAATTCCTGGACTTTGTACTATCCCTGTAAAAAGCAATCTGTTATTCCTTCAATATGTTTGGAAAAAGACTAGAGTAACATAGTTCTCCTCATACGCAGCTCTCAGGGCAGACGCCGGAACTTACTATATTAATGGTAATTGGAGAATTCAACTTCCCGGTGACGTCAACGCCGACGGAACTATATTCCGGTACATGCGAAAAGGAACCTTGGAGAAGATCATAGCGCGCGGGCCGACCAATGCTCCCTTGCACATAATGGTGAGTTTTGCTTGTGAAATACTATGCTAGTTTCTACACAGTTAGAGTACAAAAATGGTTTCAGTATGGCCACCCAATGATAGGCCACCCGAAGAGCATCTTGCCCACGGCTCACGACCTCGCAAAGACTTTGTAAGCGCGATCTGACGGCATGTGACAGAAAACTAACAGGCCTAGAGCCCGTTGCTGCAGACAAACAGTCAAGACGTGCTCAGGAGCGAGAGGAAGAGGGAGGAGCTGTGGAAAGAAAGACGAGAACGCAGACGGCAGAGGGTAGCATCACCCACAGAGTTGTTTGTAGGAACTGTAACTAGGTCTGCCTTTCCAGGATAGGATTGTACAGACACAGAAAGACGAGCAGGTGCTGAAGCCCCACAAGAGACTGAAACCATGCATTGTGTATATTCCATTGCCTCCCGAGACAGACGGAAACCAACACCTTTACACAGGATTTACACCTTCTTTGTTTCTTACAGGTGCTTTACTATGGCTTTAACCTTGGAGTGGAGTATCGATACGCTGTACCACTTCACGACACCAACAAAAAAAAAGATGAGAAGAAACATCGTCTACTCCACGAAGCCTCGTACGGATGGGTTCATGGAGGCTGGGGCAAATGTAACGTGCACTGCGGAGGAGGTAAACATTTAGAAAGGATTTCAGTCACATGCGGACTCTAAAATTCAAAGCTCAACCGACAAATGCGTTTTCGCCACCGTCAATCAAATGTTCGGCGGCTCCTCCCAGCTTCCGACTATGTTGTCTGAACTGTGCTCAACGATTTGATTTGATCACCGCGCGCTGGGCAGTAGTCGGAAGCTGGGAAAAACCGTCAAACATTTGATTGACGGTAGCGAAAAATGCATTTGTCTGTTGAGCTTTGAATTTTAGATTCCGCATGTGATTGAAAGGCGCAGTAATACTCCTAACGCCTCTGGCGGCAATATGTTGAAAAATGTCAAGAAAATGACAAGAAATTCCTTCAGTACTACAAACCGCTAGCACAGAGAAGATGCTGGATAAATATTAGCCAAAATATGGCCAGGTTTATCGGTTTTTCCACGGACCCTACACCGCAACTAATAACCATCAGGGCAACACATACTGCACTCGGTTCGTTCGTGCAAGGAACAGCTCAACTGAAAACGAAAACTTCATTTCACCAAGCTTCAAATGCAAAGAAGGACAACCGAGGGGTATTAAAATTACTGTTTTGTACAAGATGGGTGATTCAAGATCACGTAACAATGGGCCATTTCCGAGTTGTCTTTTGCCTCTCTGTCAAAACGAGTCTTCCTGCGAAACCATTCATATGAAACTGTGTTTCCCCTAAAGGTTCATTCTCATGCAAATCACACTCATTTTCATATGAAAGGTTTTGCACGAGGACTCGGTTTGAAACAGAGGCACAAGGTAACTCGGAAATGGCCTATTCAACAGGAATTGGTTTCTTCTATCCAACTTCAGCCTTTCCCTTACCCAAAAGCAGGTCGACATTTTAATGTATTTTTAATATATTTTAACGTATTTTTTATTTCCTATTTGACAAATAAAGAAGCCCCGACTGTGCTCTGTTCTGTTGTAAAGCACGCTGGAAGCGGTAGAGCACGAAAGAAGTGTAGGGGAAAACACTAGACGTAGTCGAGTGTTTTTCCCTACTTCTTGAGTGCTCTACCGCTTCCTAAGTGCTTTACAACAGAACAGAGCACAGTCGAGGCTTCTTTATTTGTTTTATGATAAAGAATCAGATAATTTCCCCACGCATTCGGCTGAATTTTAAAACGAAACTTTATTTTCCAAACGAGCAAAAGTGGCGTCAGCCGTGCACTGTTCTCTGATAAAGCTCGCTAAAATAAGCCAATCACAATCCTTGTTAGAACTGTTCAAATAATTTGATTGGCTAACGAAGCGACAGCTGTCAATCACAAACTGGACTTCAGCTAAGCTTTCAGTTTCGAGAAGTTTGAGCGGCTTTCGAGAGAAGAACGATGCCCTCAGAGTTCGCTTTTAAGTTAATTTTTAAATACGGATCTCAAGGCAGGTAAAGGTTTATAGTCCAGAGAAATCCGGCCGTATTGTGGCCCGTGAAAACGAGCACTTTTCCAGAGGAAATTACGAAACGCGGAGCTCAAAGCTTGTGGATGAAAATGCGAAATGCCGGGTTGAATTTGAAAGGAGCTACAGTTATTTACGGCTTGTAGCCGCATGCAGCAAGATTGCCCGAACTAGCGTAAAAGTTAGAAAGACTTAACGGCTCCCACTGGTTCTACTTCGAGCACAGAAGAGAATATCAGAACAAGTTTTGCACTGACCACTCGTCGGTTTACTTCGCTGAGATGACCGGAGAACGAGCGATACTACACTGCATGTAAGTGTTGTTTGAGCAAATGAGCATTTTTAATTGTAAATTTACAAAAATAAAGCTTCTCATCATAAACAGAGACAGTTCAATTGTTTTCTGTCGTTGTGTTACTTCTTAGTATAATTTCTGCCTTCGTAACAAAATTAATGTCTTTATCGAAGCACTGTTTCGGTTGAGAAGTTGTGTATTTCGCTACAGCTGTACATGTTTTGTCGGCGGGAATCTAGCAAAACTTGTTATTTTAGTACAGTTTTAACACTACTGTTGCTAACAGTGGTCTCTGTGAGCCATATTTACTGCAGAAAAATAGCTCGCTTCCAGTGCGTTTGTCTGAGTCACAGGGGATGTTTAATTTGGGTCAAATTTGTCAAAATTCCGAAGCAAAAATTTGGAAGCCAACTTACCGTCTTCAACCCGTGCTCTGTTCTCTGATAAAGCACGCTGTTTCAGCCAATCAGAGCGCGCGTTATATGGAAACTTTATTATAATTATCAATAACTGACATATTTTTCTCATTTAGTTTCCAATGAATTGTAAAAGCGCTATTGATCAGCGCATGTAGCGCTTTAAAAATTATTAAATTATTATTATCATTAATTATTATCATTATTACTATTAGTATTACTATTATTATATTATCAATCAGTATCTTTTAAAAAAAGTTGTGTTTTTTAGAAACCTTGTTTTTTTTTGCTTTCTGTAGGTATAAGGAAAAGTCTGCGAATGAGGTGCATTCGTTTTTACCGAGGAAACATTTCTTTGGTGGAAGACTTCTACTGCAAAGGTGCAACGAAACCAAGACAGGAAGAAAGAGTGTGTAACGTGCATCAGTGTCCAATATGGTGAGTGCTAATAACAGAAAAAAGCAAAACACCTCAGGATAGAATGCCTCATGTTTCGAAAAGCAATTTGAAAAATCTGCAAACAGATTTTTACCAGTTTGACGCAAACAACATGAAGTGCATTTACAACTGAGTTTCAAACCTCTACAATTGATTTTTCACGGCGTGAGTTAATAATAGCATTTCATATGACAACTTTTGGCAGTAGCGCTTATCCCTTCCTATGTTTTTGACAGGAGTAATTTCCGCAAAAGTTATCTGAAAGGGTGGTTTATTTACATTTACATCAAAAGTAATTTGGGGACTTCCGAAATTTAATTAAAAAGAAGGATTAAGGTAATATTACGACACAATAGCAGTGTAGGTTTGCAAAATTTCCGCTTGCAATCAAATCTAAGCCCGTTCACAGTTTTGCTGATTTCTGAAAAAAAAATCGATCTAGTAACTGAAAATAAATTGAAAATATGTGCCATCGGAAGAAATTATTAATTTTTAGTAGAAAGTAGAATGCCCTTATTCGGAGATTTGTAATCTTATTAAGAATCTATGATGCATTGAATAATTTACGCACACCTCAAGATCACTTAAAAAGATGTTACTAGTACACCATTATCTTTCAGCGGAAGGGTTAGGTTTGCTGCTAGGTAAAGTTTCCGCCTCTCTTTTAATGGGAAAAAAATTGGAGCTTATATCGGTAACCGCTTCGTTAACACGTGAATGTAGTAAAGGCAACTCCGCAAAATCGTTTTACAAGAAAGAAACGTCGCATCCATTGCAAACAATTCCAATATTTTCATAGTTCAGGCAAACAGTCTTTTTTTCTGTCTGTGTTGTTTGTCTCTATCTTAATTTACTTTAATCTGACTGTTGCAGAAGATGTTACAGAGATTGTAATCGACGGGTCGAGTTAAGAACTTTCTGCATTGTACAAAAAAAAGAAAAACATGTTTCCTAGTTACCGAACAATTTAAAGGTGCCTTATCTTTATAGAGTTTCACAGAGATTTTGGGTGCTCTTACGCCTGTGTCATGAACTATATCTCAAGTTTTCTGTTAAATATTTTTATCTTTATTTTGTATGCCGAACGAAGGGAAGCTCTTTTTTAAATGTATAAATTTGTTAATATATCTTGCACTTTCCCCTGTTGTGCTATGAACATACAGCATCCGGTCTGAATATGTTTTCAACCGATTTCAAGGAGGTTTTTTCACCTAGTGCTGAGTCTCTTTAATTTCCTGTAGAGCAGTTATGGTTCTTGCAGATTTTACTGGTTTTTAAAGCAAGAAATTGCTCATACGTTCAACTGGAAAATAGCTTATGAAAGCTTATATTCTTTTTCGGTCAAAAAGAAGCCATACTTCCATCATGTCATCGATGTGGTTTTGAACATGGCCATGCATTTATGTTTTGAATAATTAACAGACAAAGTAATCTTAAAGTCTAATTGCTTTAAAATTAATTTGCTTTGGACAAATTTTGTTCGTGCGTTAGATGATCTGAAACGGAGGAATAAATGGTTGTGTACAATAAGTTCACGCCTGAAGGAGTCTTTAGGTGAAAAACGTTGCTCGGGTGTCAATTACAAAATCCAGTGGTGTCCAATTAATAAATTTAACTATTTAAACGTTCGCGCAGGCTTTTTTCTTTCAATCTAATTCAACTGCCGCTGCAACCAACACATATTAGGTTTTCCATATACAGTAGATCCTCTCGGAAAATACCCGCAGACTGCACCCAGCTTTTTGGAATACTGGCCAACGTTTTCGCAACAGCGCCATACCAAGGAAAATCGTAAATATACGCGAACTGACGCACTCTTCGCTAGTTTGACAAGCTCTTAGAAAAATATATATCGTCGAAAAACAACACAGGCAGAGACAAGTTGGTGTTTCTCCAGCCAAAGACAACTGCATTTCTATCCAGAGAGTGATCAAAGTCTTATATGACAGCATACAAAAGTAATTGAAATCGAAGAGAAACAAATTTAAAGATTTTCACCTGAAAAGCATTGGTCCTAGTGTATTCCTATATATTAAGACGAATTGGTAACAGCGAATTACAGATCACAGACCTATACCCCATGAATGAGACAACTGATCAAGACAACAAGACAGTCGGGTTTCGCGGCAAAGAGGTAGCAATCGTTCTTCTTATCCGCTCTCGCAAAGAAGTTCCACTATCATTTTCAACTGTTCTGTCAATAGTCATGTTTTTAGTTGTGTTGGGAGTCATTCTGAATGGAGCCATTTGCTTTGTCATGCTTCGTGAAAAGCGCTTCAAGAAAAACACTTCAAACTTCTTCATTTTGCATCTGTCAGTGACGGAACTTGTTATACGCCTTCTTATCGGCCCGATTGTTGTGTATTCGTTGGTTACAACATCAAAAATTGAAAGCATCCAATGCAAATTTCTATCACTGTTTTTCAACACCTTCGGTTCAGCCACATTTATAAGTTTAGCTGCTATAGCGACTGATAGATATCAAAACATCGTCTATCCCATGAAAGCCTTGAAGTCTAGGAGAAAGACTTTTCATCTGGTTTTTATCGTTTGGTTGTACGCTATCATAGTCTCAATTCCCGGTGTAGTGAACATGAGAAGTATATCTATCAGCGAACTTCCAGAAGCTGACGGAATGGATTGTAAAACTTGCTCTAACAAGAGGATTTGCGACATGCCACAAAATGCCATTGGCCAGGTATCCACAACGTCGTATTTTGTATCTGCTTTTCTTATTCCACTGACATTGATTTTTGTGCTATACACAAAGATTGTTATTGTCTTGCACCAAAGACGAAACAATGGGATGATGCATAAAGTGGCGGCAAGATCAAAGTCCAAAGCAGTCCGCATGCTTGTCTTAGCGGTAATTGGATATGCTTTGTCGCTAGGACCAGGAGCTCTCCTCGCCATGTTGAGGTCTTATGGAAATCTCAACAATACCTCGTTTTACCAAAAGTTCGCAGTCAGTTGGATTGTCGAAATTGTACAACTCACAAGTTCACTCGGAAATCCTATAATCTATGCATACTATAACGGAGACTTCAGAAAGGAACTTTTGAAGCTGTTTTGCAGAAAAAAAAGCGCCTGCTCCTTCTGTGAGTTTACAAAGTCGTGCAGGTAGTAGCCTTTACGCGGAGAATCGATGAAAAGTATCGTGAAACTTAAAAATAACAAATTGAAGACACGCAGATAGCTTGAGGCCTCAAAGGCGTGACACTGTAGATATTTAGAACGAACTCAAATTTATATAGGAGCGCTGATTGGTTTATAATCGTGTTTCTATTTAATCTGATTGTTTTAGTAGAATTCTAACTGGAATAAACGCAAATAACGGTTTCTAATTATTTTTCTACTCATTATTGAACTTTACGCTTTAACAAAATCGCACTCATTGAATTGTTCTTGGTAAATTTGCAGTTGTTTATGCGCGCGCACCCGTTTTTTCAATAATTTCAAGTTTTTAAAGTCAAGAAACCGCTAATGTTCTTCTTTTAGTCTTCTCAGGAATTTAATTATCTATTTACATCTAAACTTTCTTCCAAAACTTCGGAAAAACGATAAAAACGTCGCATTTTGTGGACGACCGACAGCCACTGCACTCTAATGACTGATAGTATACGAGTAGCTCAGCCAATCAGATTGCGGCATTTGCATTAGTATACTAGTAGAATTCTACTAATAAACAATTAGATTATGAGCTCGAGATTTCTATCGCGTGATAGTCGACGAGGGCGCAGGGAATAATCTGATATAAATCAACCAGTCGTTCAAAACTTTATCTAAATCCTCTTCACAGACACTTCGAAAACGCCAAGAAGTGGCCGTCATTTTGTTAACAAGGGCACATTGCTATGCTACTCATTTTCTATCACAGAATAGATAGTGAGTAGCGTAGCCAATCAGAGAACGGTATCCGTGATAGAACGCTAGTGGATTTATACTAATTAACAATTAGATTATAAGGTCGAGATTTCTATGAGGTGATAGCTGATGAGGCCGAAGTCCGAATCAACTATCACCTCGTAGAAATCGAGAGCGAATAATCTAATTGTTTTAGTAGAATTCTTACCAAAATTTACTTCAAATAACGGTTTCCAATTATTTCTTGACGTATTATTAACCTTTGCCCCTGAAAAAGATCGCTCGGATTGAATTGTCATTTAAAATTGAAGTTGTGTGCGCGCGCATCAGTTTTTTAATAATTTCAACTTTTTAAAAGTCAAGAAACCGTTAATGTCCTTCGTTTAGACTTCGCAGGAATTTAATTATCCATTTGCATCAAAATTTTCCTCCAAAACTTTGGAAAATCGAAAAAAAAAACGTCGCTATTTGCTGGACGACCTCCAACCACTGCACACTAATGGCTGATAGTGTACGATGGCTCAGCCAATCAGATTACAGCATTTGCACTGGTATACTAGTAGAATTCTACTAAAACTCGAAACACGGTACATGTTATCTATTTCTAAAATGGATTCCACGGCATAAAAGTAGGATGTTCACGGTTTGTGAACATAATTAGTACAGCCAGAGAAAAGAAATCATGTATGGGTTATTGACCAAGTGTGAGGTCAAGATGTATGGGTTATTGACCAAGTGTGAGGTCAAGACGGCTAGATATTGGCCAAGTTCTTTTTTTGCGTGTTTATGGACCGAGACGGAGTCGAGGTCCATAAACTCGCTTGGTCAATAAAGGATTTATTATATGGCTTTCAGGGAAATTTTTCTTTTTTCTTACGGGACACGGCGGGCAGTCCCGAGCGGGCTCCATCTTGCCCGCTCGGGTAGCCAATCACAGCGCAGGATTTGATTCATCTTGCCCGCTCACGGAGCTAGCCATATAATAAAGCTGGATATTGGCCAAGTTCTTTTTTTTTTTTTGCGTGTTTATGGACCGAGACGGAGTCGAGGTCCATAAACTCGCAAAAAAAGAACGACGCCAATATCAAGCCATCTTGACCGAACGAGCTTGGTCAATAAAGGATTTATTATATGGCTTTCGGGGACAATTTTCTTGCAGGACATGGCGGGTAGTCCCGAGCGGGCAAGATAGCTCCATCTTGCCCGCTCGGGTAGCCAATCACAGCGCAGGATTTGATTCATCTTACCCGATCCCGTAGCTAGCCATGTAATAAGTCATGTTATAAATCAGTAAGCCATGATATTGCGATATTAGCAAATTATCTGTGAACTTTAGGAAAACTAATTACATGGAAGCTTCAAAACAATAACCGTACAGCTATAGATATTGCTGATCGGCGGGCAGTCCCGAGCGGGCTCCATCTTGCCCGCTCGGGTAGCCAATCACAGCGCAGGATTTGATTCATCTTGCCCGCTCACGGAGCTAGCCATATAATAAAGCTGGATATTGGCCAAGTTCTTTTTTTTTTTTTGCGTGTTTATGGACCGAGACGGAGTCGAGGTCCATAAACTCGCAAAAAAAGAACGACGCCAATATCAAGCCATCTTGACCGAACGAGCTTGGTCAATAAAGGATTTATTATATGGCTTTCGGGGACAATTTTCTTGCAGGACATGGCGGGTAGTCCCGAGCGGGCAAGATAGCTCCATCTTGCCCGCTCGGGTAGCCAATCACAGCGCAGGATTTGATTCATCTTACCCGATCCCGTAGCTAGCCATGTAATAAGTCATGTTATAAATCAGTAAGCCATGATATTGCGATATTAGCAAATTATCTGTGAACTTTAGGAAAACTAATTACATGGAAGCTTCAAAACAATAACCGTACAGCTATAGATATTGCTGATCGGCGGGCAGTCCCGAGCGGGCTCCATCTTGCCCGCTCGGGTAGCCAATCACAGCGCAGGATTTGATTCATCTTGCCCGCTCACGGAGCTAGCCATATAATAAAGCTGGATATTGGCCAAGTTCTTTTTTTTTTTTTGCGTGTTTATGGACCGAGACGGAGTCGAGGTCCATAAACTCGCAAAAAAAGAACGACGCCAATATCAAGCCATCTTGACCGAACGAGCTTGGTCAATAAAGGATTTATTATATGGCTTTCGGGGACAATTTTCTTGCAGGACATGGCGGGTAGTCCCGAGCGGGCAAGATAGCTCCATCTTGCCCGCTCGGGTAGCCAATCACAGCGCAGGATTTGATTCATCTTACCCGATCCCGTAGCTAGCCATGTAATAAGTCATGTTATAAATCAGTAAGCCATGATATTGCGATATTAGCAAATTATCTGTGAACTTTAGGAAAACTAATTACATGGAAGCTTCAAAACAATAACCGTACAGCTATAAACAAATCAATGTTGATGATCCTATGAATTATACTTGGGGTATTAAAAAGCATTTTAAATGAAACGTGTAATCTTTTAAATCGAAACACAGAATTGCATGGGAATCAAGTAAGAGGCGGACATAAAGTAAATTGTGCGTAGCACTGAGGATAATTTCAACAAGACTGTGACTGTAGAGTTTACGTAACACTGAGTTGTTCTCTTGTAAATCTGTGTCAATGTGGCGGGAACTTATAAACTTGGGAAGGTCAGCAACAGCAACATGTGCATTTGAATATTTAGGAATTTTATGAATATTCAACATTTAACTGACATTTATCACCATATTTGACAAAAGTTCAACATCTCTGCTATACATTAACTGTATATACTCCAATAAGCTGCTTCCCTACAATACGGTTTCATAAGTTAGGGTAATGTCTGCATAATATTGTTTTAGCTCATTTTAGAGAAACCTCGAATCCATATTCATGCTATTCCTGCTATTCTGAAAAGTTGTTTACTTCATGTTTTGCAAATCAACTGAACACATTATTAAAAATAAATGATTATCACTAAGTTGGATTTCAGTTCTAAAGCAGCTGGCAGCTGTTATATTGTAATAAGATCTGGTAATGAAAGCATAGAAGTACGAGTAATTGATCAAAATGTTGCGATAGGCTAACAGAGATAATAATACCTTACATTTAAGTCCCCTGTGAACTCCGGATTGACTTAACGAGTGTACTCTTGAGGCACTTGGAACTCGCACCCATCATGATTGCTAGGCCTGAAGTTAAAGAAACTGAGTTTTAGTAATAAGGAATCCTTTCGGAATCATTTTAAATCATACCCAGTAAGGTTGTATTCATAATTTATCAGTAGATAGTGCATTATAAATTTAAATTTGTCGTTATTAAATCTATTAGATTAGGAATAATGTGTTATCCTAAGTTCGAAACCCCTATGAATTGTTTTTCATTTGAAAAAAATTGTCATTGTGAAAGAGTCACGGCGCTCTAAAAATCTCTTGGAAATTTCACACTGATATGGCAATTCGAACTTTTCAGTGCAAAGCTACGAAGGAAAGGCAAAAAATTGAGCGAGTCATAAACAATCTGCAAAGGGTTTGATCGTGACGATTGCAAAGCAGAAAGCATATTTCCTTAATATATATTGTTGAAGTGATTTAAAATATTAATATGTTTAAGTTTAAAGCAGCAAACAAGCAAAGCAATCTAACTGCTAAAAAATTAATTTACTTTCAGGCGTGTTATAGATAATCAAATTCTTGGGAATAAATGGGTGTGCATAAAGAAAATACACGCTGTGTTT
This sequence comes from Orbicella faveolata, assembly GCF_042242905.1. Classification (NCBI taxonomy): domain Eukaryota; kingdom Metazoa; phylum Cnidaria; class Anthozoa; order Scleractinia; family Merulinidae; genus Orbicella; species Orbicella faveolata. The sequence goes on from NW_028301554.1 coordinate 20,378,420, forward strand.
TAATAAGTTCACACCTGAAGGAGGTTTAAAATAACAACACCCTTTGTTCGGCTGCCAGTAGGCTGTTGTCCAAATAAATAGATATCCATAAGGAAAGCCCACTTTAAAGTAGTACTTATAAGATCACGCCGACGTTTTTTTATCATTAAATTCAGTTCATCTGCCATTGAAGTGGTCGTCTCAGGTTTCATAGCACACCCTATCTGAAAATGCTCTCGCGCTTCACTCAGCTGAAATAATGGTGAAAGTCTTCTCAAGAGCGTCACACTAGGGAAAAATATTCGTGCATATTACGCTCTGTGGCTTTTCCTTGTTGTATTTTGGAAAAACAGCAAAGACGAAAACGAGCTAATGAGCCAAGGTATGAACATCTGTTCTGGTTAAGTCTGAAATCGCGTTGGACCGCAGGACGAACCATTTTTGCTGAAGAACAGGACTCAAGTCGTCGGAAGCCTTAACAAAACTAGTTTACTAGTGATTAAGGCAGCTTTGTACGGAACACCACTGAGATTACATATCAAACTCTTCCAATTATGGAACCAATAGATGATCGAAACGTCGAAGACATGAATCCAACAACACAACAAGAAAACTCTATAAGTACAGATAGCAATGGGGTACTTGTTCTTCTTATTCGCTCTCACAAAGAAGCTCAGCTTTCATTTTCAAGCATTCTATCAATAACCATGTTTTTATTTGTGTTTGGAATTGTCACGAATGGAGTTATCTGTTTTGTCATGCTTCGTGGTAAACGCTACAAGAAGAACACCTCAAACTTCTACATTCTACATTTGTCAGTGACAGAACTCGTTTTACGCCTGCTTGTCTTTCCGACTGTTGTCTATTCCTTGATGACAACGTCGGAAATTGAAAGCATCCAATGCAAATTTCTATGTTTGTTTTCCAACACGTTCGCTTCAGCCACATTTATAAGTTTAGCTGCCATAGCAACTGACAGATACCAAAACATCGCGTATCCCATGAAAGCCTTGAAGTCTAGGAGAAAGCCTGCTCATCTGGTTTTTCTCGTTTGGTTATACGCTATAGTTGTAACGATTCCTTCTGTGGTGAGCGTGAAAAGCATTTCCATATACGAGATTCCAGAAGCTCAAGGAATGGACTGTAAAAATTGTACTGACATGGAGATTTGCGATGTGCCACAAAACGCAATGGGTCAGGTTTCCACAACGTCGTATTTTGTCTTCGCTTTTCTTTTTCCACTGATTTTGATTTTTGTGCTGTATACAAAAATTGCTATTGTCTTGCACCAAAGTAGCAGCAATGGGATAATGCACAAAGTGGTGGCTAGATCAAAGTCCAAAGCAGTGCGCATGCTTGTTTTAGCCGTCTTTGGATATGCTTTGTCATTAGGTCCTGGGTCTCTCTTTGTCACGCTAAGGTCTTATGGAAACTTCAACAATACCTCATTTCACAAACTGTTCGCAGTCAGCTGGATGGTCCAAATTCTGACACTCACCAGTTCACTTGGAAATCCGATGATTTATGCATACTATAACGGAGACTTCCGAAAGCAACTTTTAAAACAGTTTTGCAGAAATAACACAAAATTTTCTGCACCTTCGTCAAGTGTGCAAAACCCAAGCAGGTAGTGGTCTTCAAACAGGTGTAAACAAGATTACTCGAGCTATCTTTCTTGAGTTTTCGTTACAATGAAAATGGCATCTCAAAAATATATTGCGGTCCTGTGGCCGGTATAAAACCAACTGTTATATTGTCTTATAAAGTGTAGTAATGAGATGTAGCTGTAAACGTAACAGAAAAATTATCTTACGTTATCTGCGACCTCAAGATTGACCTGAAAAGTTCACTCTTCAACTCTGGATTCTCCTCCTCAAGATAATGGTTCTCCAAACTGGCACTAGTTCGAGGAGGAGTTTGCCGACAATTAGTTGTTGGCTGACCTCTCTGAAGGTCTGGTCACAGTGCTATAACGCATGAGCGCTCGGATATCATCATTTGGTCCGACTCCTGCAGACCGTGCACCTCGTTGAACTAACCGTACTTTGTGAAGGGACTTCATGCCAACGAGCTAACTGTGAAAATGGAGGCTGTTCCCACAGCATTGTACCTGTCGAAGACGGTTACCGTGGTTTCAGTGTTTCATTGCCCATGTCCTTCCTGTCAAATATCGGACTCTCTAGGAAACCAAAACGGTCTACCACCAAGTCACTCCAAGAAGAAGCGGAGGCAGCATTCAATTGAATCTGGCATCATTACTCAGTGCTTCGCGCAACTTAGTTCACATTGTCCATGGTGATTCTCTGATATCCTGCTGCAAAACGGCACGCAGCAGAGACCTCTGAAATCTGCTGCCTGAGACACTCCTTATATCTCTCTATACCATACACTAACCTTCTCCTCCGCAGAGGCCTCTTTCGTGCTGTTCGCAGGCTGACGAGAGGGAAAAACGGAAGCGCCTTCCCACTCCCAATTCAATTTCCCACAGGGAACCTCCGCGGAGGAGGGAGATAAACTACCGTTACAAAACATCAGACAATATCTTGTAGGATTAATATGGAGCAAACGATAGCTGGAAGGAAACAAAGGGGCATTATATTTAGCTACATAAACAAGTTAAAATTCCGTTTGCATTACAAACCATTTGTGTAAACGAAAAACGTTTCCCCATCATGTTTCTTAGCAACGAGGGCGTTTGATTGATTTTGAACGAAATTTTGTACTTCCAGCACCAAAAGAGTGTTTATTTATCAACACAATTGATCGTCTCTATTTAATTAGTGAGCTGTATATTTCTTGTTTTGTTTGAACATGCAAGTATCACCAACAGCTGTTGTTAGGCTAAAATCTCACAAACAAAAGAGCAGAGAACAAGCATTACATGTCCGTTGATGGACAGTAGAGTAATAATTTGAGACAAGTCCGATGCTACATGTAAGAGTGAGTAGTTTATATGTAGATATTATTTAATGTTCTAAGGCTGAGTAATGTTTAATTTAAACTCGTCCACCTTTTCAAAATATATTGTGACACGGAAGGCGCAGAGGACAGGCGTAAAATTTTTCCTTGCCTTCCTTCAAAGTTAATTTGCAAATAATACATTACAGTGTCCTCAGGCTGAAAAATGTTTTAACTGAAGCTTACCACCTATGTCAAATTAAATCAAGACTCACAAGGAGGAGGAGTAAAGGTGAAACATTTATCTGACCTGACCAAAAGCTACTACTACACTCTCGCGAAATATCATTGGCGAAGCCTTCGCCAAAATAACTTCAGTCTTCTATCGACGACAATGCTATCGTTGGGAAACTCGAAAAAGATTGACCCAAATTTGAGGCACAAGAGTGTATTTTAACAGTAGTATTTTACAGAGCCTGTGAACAAGAGACCACAGCTGTCACTGCGCTCATCGAAGGTACTTTCCACAAAAGTGGTCTTCATTTTATTCAAATGGACCGTGCTGATTTACGTTTTTTTTTGTAATTCACAATGCCCAAAGAAGCTTTCACAAACAGGATAAACTCAACTGATACTCGCGGCTCAACACTTTTGCTCATTCGTTCGTACGAGGAAGCACGAATCGCCTTCTCTGTGATTTTGTCGATTAATCTGCTCGTTATCTTGTTGGGCATAGTCGTCAATGCGGCCATATGTTATGTTATGCTGCGTGGAAAACGCTATAAAAGAAACAGTTCAAATTTCTTCATTACGCATTTGTCCATCGTGGAGCTGGTATATCGCCTCCTTGTCTTCCCTTTAATTGTCTACTTCGCAGTTCCGGCATCAGGAATCAACATGTACCAGTGTAAAGCCATATCATTTTTCACAAAGACCTCCGCCTCAGCCATATTTGTCAGTCTGGTTGTCATAGCTATCGATAGGTATCAAAACATTGTCCACCCTTTGAAGAGTTTGAAGTCAAAGAGAAAGCCTTTCTTCCTTGTTTGCCTCTGTTGGGCGTATGCTACCACTGTGTCGTGTCCTTCTGTTGTCAGCGTGGATAGCATTTCTGTTCTAGACATTCCCGAAGCTCGAGGTATGGTCTGCGAAAATTGTACTGACAAGAAACTTTGTGATATTCCACAAAATCTACTGGGGCAGTCTTCAACCACGTTGTATTTTCTTCTTGCATTTCTCGTTCCATTGGCCACCATTTTTGCGTTGTACGCCAAAGTAGCCATCTTCTTGTATCACAGAGGTAACAGTGGAATGATGAACCCAGTGGTGGTAAAATCGAAATCTAAAGCGGTGCGCATGCTTCTTATCACTGTATTTGGATATACCCTGTCCCTAGGCCCCGCTGCCGTTCTCGCCATGTTGAGATCTTATGGCACTCTCAACAGTAAATCCTTCGACGCCATGTTATTAGTGAGCTGGATGGTCGACTTTGCCACATACACAAGCTCACTGGTAAATCCATTAATTTACGCATATTATAACGGAGATTTTAAGCAGGAAATTAACCGTTTGTTTTGTAAAAGAAGGGTAGATTCACAAAATCGAACTGAAATATTAAATTTAAATTTGGCAAGATCCCTTACTACCTAGATGATTGATGCTAAACTGGAAAACCAGCCTGACAGACTCCATGAGAAGGTGAAATTAAATATGTATCACGCTCAGTAGAATAACATTCTCCGGCGAGACCTCCACCGCTTTCGATAGCTTTCACTGACGTTGAATATCAGCATACACATGTAAGAGGAGGAGAAGTATTTTACATTGTGTGTGTTTCCCGATGGTGACGTGCTGAGGCGCATATTCCACGCCAAAGAACTGATATTGGTAAGTCAGAAATCAGCACAGACAGGCAATTTCGATGCTTTACGAAACTTGACCTGTCACAGATTTGAAACGCAGAGATAAATCACAATTTATCTGTGAAAAAGTGTTATTTATAGAGAGAGCTGCCGTACATATAACTTGAGGATTGAATGGTGATGAAGAGGTAGAACAGCAGTGAGAAACCAAGTAAAACAGCAGGAACGAACTCTGACGGAATGAACAATTCTTTGAGGCATGAACTGTTAACTGTTACAAGGAGAAATGAGTGTTTTATTTTGAATTAGTTTATAAGAAACATCGTATCCACTGATAGAAAATTTCTAGCGCCGAGCAAGTTCCTCTTATTAGATCTGTAATGTACATAACAAAGGTCGTCAAGAATTCTATTGGTAAAATGCAAGGTAATAAAATGATCAAACCCAAATTAAAGGAGCTCTGGTTATTTCTTGAAACTGAAATGTATGAAAGAAATGTTCCCTCAGTTTGCAGAGTCAATAATTTTGCACTTACAAAATCTCTTGAAGAAATGTGAGAATGGCACCTGAATGCCAACCACAATTGAAGTATAAACTTGTACTATGAATCTGTTGAAAATTAATTTGGGCCTAACAGGTTTTTTTTTTTGACGGACGTACATGAAAATCAGACAATTCCTTTTCGTATTATGAAAGGAACCAAAGTGAAAGAAAATCCACAAATAGGCAGATAAGTCAAGAATCATGTGTTTATGCACGGGTTTTTTCGTCTCACAAAAGCCTACACGGAATGCCTTTTTTTTGTTGTTTTCTGCTTTTTAATATTTTGAAACTTTATCAAGACTATTTGGCTTTCTCACTTAATTGCCGTATTATGAAAGAACAGAAAGAGAAAGATCTAAACAAGAAAACGCGCAGACCATGTTACTAATCATTCTATCAATCAATATCCATAACTTTAATTTTCATAAGGAATCTTCTTGAACAGTAACCTGTCTTCGAATGACTTGAACTTCGGTCACCATCTTAAATGCATACAGCATATTTGTACCCCGAGGACATCACAGGCTGTACGTTTGTGCATCCTAGCCAATTTTATGCCTACGCATGTTCCTACCTTATCTGCGTCAGCGCGATGCCTGTTATTTGTTTGATACAATTTCTGGTCCTCGCGGAAAGCAAAATGTCAATAATTGTTTTCTATATTTGTATTCCCAGCTTCATATGATAAAGAGTGATTGCTTATCATCAGAGTTTGACTGACGCTTATTATAATTTCGTAGAATCAGACATCAAAACGTGCAGATAACCACAAGTTTACAATCAATTCTCCCATAAAACATTCTCTCTCTCTCCAATAACTTCTCAATTTGCGTTTTAACGATTGCCACGTGTCCGTAAATCGTATTCTCAGTTTTCAAAGGGATGGGGGATAGCATCAACAGTGTAATTTTTTTTTTTTTTTTTATCTCAGAGAAGAGTATTCTCATTCGAATTTGATGTAGATTATGTCTCACACGTGAGTTGTCTAGCATGCGCACTACTTGGAAATGCAACCTTATCCCAAATACAAAGTTAATCCTTTGCAAAAGCATGGCTGTTTATTTAACCAAATAGCGTCCCCTGGTAGACTAGATAGATAGATAGATAATCTTTATTTATCCACGGTACAAAATTCGTCAGCTTTTAAAAATATCTATGAAAATACAAATACTGATATAATGAGAAATATTTAAATAAAAAGCTGCTTTCCACGAATGCCGTGCCTTACAGTTCTTCTTTGAGTAGTCGTTTGAATTGCCCAAGGGACTCTGCTTCCCTTAAGTTGTAAGGAAGACTGTTCCAGAGAATGGCGCCACTATAGCTAAAGCTATCTTTGTAATAGTCTGTGCGCGGTAATGGAACATTGAGTTTATTCACAGAGTCCCTTAGGTCATATGCGATTTCTCGCCTTTCAAATTTAGAACTGAGGTGGTCTGGAGCCAACCTGTGCAGAGTTCTGTAAACCATCGAAGCTCTTTGAATTTGCTGCTGGCGTCTACGTCATAGTTTGAGTAGGTCAAAGCACGGGCTGCTCTATTTTGTAGCTTTTGTACCTTATTCCGTAAAGTTATCCCACAGTTTCCCCAGACAATAATGCAATAATCAAAGTGTGGCTGTATCAAAGCTTGGTATATTAGATGTAAGGTCGCCTGAGGGACAAGGTGCCTTATTCGTTTTATGGCCGCAATACCAGAAGGGACTTTCTTAGTTACGTTCTCGATATGGCTACTCCAATCGAGTCTGTCATCGATGGTCACTCCAAGTGATTTTGCGGTAGTGACCTGGCTAACTTGAAAGTCATTAATTGCCAGTGTCGGGAATTCTATGAGAGAACTTAGCCTCTCCCTAGATCCGATAGGCATGAATTCCGTTTTAGTCATATTTAGAGTGAGTTTGTTTACTCTCAGCCAATTGTGAACATGATCCAAAAATGTTCTCTAAAGAGAGGGCGGGATCATAAAAGTAAATTCCCTTTTCATAAAGTAAATTCCCTTTAAAGAGAATACGAATGTTCTTGCATTCTTGTCTCTCTCCGGAGACGTATAACCCGCCAAACAAACGGACATTAGTACACGTCCGGCCTCAAACAAAAAAAAACATGAAGTTTTATGCGCACAGAAATATGAATGGGTCACTTTCGACTATCGGTCTTACAGCTAGAACATCTACTAAGTGGAAATACAGCTTCTTTAACCTCTGACGCGTTCACTTTGGAACAATTCTCTACAGTAGAACATACTCTCTGTATAATCAAGTCTCTTTTGGCCTTTGCAAGCATTAAACGTTTCATTGACCTCAGCTTTTGAAAACCAGAGGACCTTTGCCTTGATAATACCTGCTATCATGTTCTGCGACCTTGTTCAATATTAGCATAGCAAGCAAATGTTACAATTTCCTGAAATTGGTAAGTTAAACAAACCGTCTACCTGCCCACTTCCTAAAATGTAAAAATTTCCAAATCGGGCATTTAATTATCCAACTAAAAAATATATATTCTTTCTGGTAAAATTTAGCCGAAAACTTTTTACACTGTTTTTCTTTAACGAGGTGGACCTCAATACTTCTCTAAAATTCATCCGTATTTCTAAAATAGTATTTAATTAAAAATAGTTTCGAAAAAGTTTGTTTGTAGTGCAATTAATGAAATTTGTCACAGAAATGTTTAAATTCGACTTCTACGCAAACCATGCTTGGTAATTAATACTTAAAAGCAGCGCTGAACAAAAAGCTTTAAATTGCCGGGATGCTTTAGTCTGCCGGTTGGCAACTTGATAATATGGCATCTGCTTGGTAAAAAAGGAAAGGATCTGCAAAAATCTCACAAGCTCTACGATTCAAAGATCACTACTTGCCACCAAACCAAAACAAAAACAACGAAAACGAGGTTATTAACAAAAGGCCCCAAGCACGTAGTTAACGTGATCGTAAGCCCTAAAATGGATTTATTGAAAAACAAGGAAATTTAATATCTGTTCACAATGGTCCAAAACGTAAGCAGCATCAATATCAGCACCTATGCAAACAGTGGCTCGACCTTTTTGCTCATCCTATAAACCTTCTTGTTATAGTGTCGGGAATAATCGTCAATGCGGCCATTTGTTATGTTATGCTGCGTGGAAAACGCTATAAAAGAAACAGTTCAAATTTCTTCATAACGCATTTGTCCGTGGTGGAGCTGGTATATCACCTTCTTGTCTTCCCTTTCATTGTCTACTTTGCAGTTCCACCATCAGAAATTCAAAGTTTCCAGTGCAAAGTTATCACGTTCTTTTCCAAAACCTTCATTTCGGCCATATTTATCAGTTTAGTTGCCATAGCTGCTGACAGATACCAAAACATTGCTCGCCCTTTGAAGACTTTGAGGCAGAAAGAAAGCCTGTTTTACTTGTTTTTGTGGTCTGGTCGTATGCTGCCATTATGTCGGGTCCTTCTGTTTTTAGCGTGTACAGCATTTCAGTTTTGGAAATTCCCGAGGCTCAAGGCTTGGAGGACTGCGAGGATTGCGCCGACAAGAAACTTTGCGACATTCCGCAAAATTCTCTTGGTCAGAGTTCAACCTCTTTCTTTGACCTCGTTGCGTTCGCACTTCCACTGGCCATTATATTTGCGCTGGACACCAAAGTAGCCCTCCTCTTACATCACAGAAGCAACGGTGGAATGATGCACAAAATGGCGGCAAGATCAGAATCCAAAGCGGTGCGCATGCTCGTTATCACTGTATTTGGATATACCCTGTCCCTAGGCCCCGCTGCTGTTCTCGCCATGTTGAGGTCTTATGGCGCTCTCAAAAATTCATCGTTTGACGTTATGTTTCTGGTTAATTGGATGGCAGATCTTGCTATATACACAAGTTCCTTGGCCAACCCTTTGATTTATGCATACTATAATGGAGACTTCCGAAAGGAGATCGTCCGTTTCTTTCGTAGGAGAAGTGATAGAAAAGTAGGACCATCCACGGTTACATTCATAAGCTCAAGCACAAATACATTTGAAGGCTTAGATGCCATTGCTACCGACAGATATCATAACATCATCTACCCAATGAAAGCCTTGAACTGAGAAACATTCCCGCCATTCCGTTTTTCTGGTTTGGTACAGAAGTATCAATCCCCGCTTTCGTAAACACGAAAAGTATATCTACCTACGACATTTTAGATGCTCAAGGAATGGACTGCAAAAATTGTCGTGCATGAGAATTTGTGATATGCCACAAAACAAAGTGATTCAAGTTTCAACAACTATCTACATTGTATATGCGTTTCTCGTTCCGCCGATCGTAATTTTTGTGCTTAACATGAAGATTGCTATTTTCTTGCATCAAAGAAGCAGCAGTGGGAGATGCACAAGGTGGCGGCCAGACAGAACAACAGAGGATCCTCTCTTGAACATAATAATTGATTTCATCAGGCGTTAATGTAATCTTCGGCTAAAGTTCCGGCCAAACCATCCCTCTAAAACTACACTTTTAACCTTAATTACACTGTCATCCCAGAATCCCACAAAGACGTCGAACTATCATTGGTTAATGCTGCAACTGGCCAATTTTTTTTAAATTTGGCCCTTGTTCTAATTAACATGTAATTTGGACAGTTCCGTGCGCAATGTAATAAAAAAATTAATGCAACTACATTTTATTCCAGCTGCCGCATTACGCTCTGACAGGCAACCTCAACCAATTCTGACAGTCCTTCAACTTCCAATAATTAAATTACTTCAAACCTCCTACAGAATCACGAAATTTAAACTATAAACCCACTGACCTAAGCAAGAGAAGCTGAAATTACTCCAAGGTTCTCTTTAAAAATAAAATTGCCCCCATGAAAAATTTGCTCAATTGGGGGGCTGGACACCAGAAAACCTTAAATTTAATAAGTGCCAGGGTGCCCAGTCGAGAAAGTTAGTCAGTTTGGCTGCTATTGTGAATTTAAAACTGTAAAGTAAACTTTAATAACGCGATCTTTGCAACTAAATAAATAGCGTTAATATTTATTCGTTAGAGCATGGATTATCATAAACGACTTTTATCAGACGAAATGTGGATAGAGAAGTGTATTCTCATTTGTCCATAGCGCTAGTTCTGGATCCCTTGATCTTATCCCGCAAATTGTTTGGTTATCGGCAAAATGTCTTGTACGCATCGAGGCATTTTGAATTACTTTTTTGGGTAATTTATTTAAGCATCCGTGATCGCAATGACGGCCTTTTAATTAAAAGCATGACTGAAATAATATATATGCTAAAGAGTAAGATAAGACAGACCTGAAGTTCAGTTATAATTCGCCAGTTTATTCTGAGTTTACTTCTAAAGCAAGCTTAACCTGGCAAATCTAAACTTGAAACGAGCAGTTATACCTAACTCTGTCGTGTTCAACTGCATTGATTTTTTTTTTAATTCAAATAACAGTCAGTGTTGCTTACAAAACAGATTAGATGCCATTAGCATATGAAATAACTGTCTTTTAAAAACTGTAAAATAAAGCTGTGAAATAAAAGGCTTCTAACAAAAACTTGTTTTTTGAATATAGTTTTCTAGGTAATTAAGTTCCACTTTTTAACATTAATATATTTCTAACTTATTAGGTGTTCAAACGTAAATTCTCGCAAAATGTCCCTAACCTGAATCGAGAAGGAAAACACAAAGATTTCAGTTATTCGCTGTATAATAAGGCAACTGCTGCTCTTAAATGACTCTTTACGGAGAAGCGTGAAAAACGTGCCACATCGCAGTCTGTGGGAGTCACCAACGCAAAATTCAATTCAAAATTCCCTACCAAGTAACTCTCGATGTTTTTTTTATTGCCAATTTAGTTCCAGCAATTATTACTACTCTGTCTGATTTCGAATGTTCAGATCTATACTTGAAGTGTGTAGATACGTACAAAATGGCTATAATACAGTCATGTTCCGAACAGCACAGCCCATCGTGTTTGGGGATTGTTGACTTGCCAAATTTTGTTTATTATCAGTTTTGTTTTTCAATTTACTGCGTAAACCTTTTAATAGCTTTTTTAATAGCATTTATTAGACTTGCTAATAGTGTTTGCTCTTCTGATGTGCAACGAACAAAAAAACAACTAAATTCAGATTTCAACCCACAAGCACGATAATCCATAGCCAAGTGAAGAGCTTGTGTGCGGTCAATCAGTGCCAGTGAAGAAGATACCGAAAGGCTTAAACTTACACCACAAGAGGATTGAACGATTTTTCTGAAAAGCTGGCAAGCATCTTCATTTTGGGAAGCTAAATGGCTCTACAATAAACAGAGAACTAGTCATACAAGAAATCGATAGCGTTTCAGTGATTATTCACAATGGGCGATGAGGAGCCACCAAGCACTAATGCGAGCCACAAATTTTCCGGCGGTGGCTCAACAATATTGCTTATTCGATCATACAAAGAAGCGAGGCATGTTTTCGCTATCAGTCTATCTGTAAACCTGCTCATTATCGTGTTGGGAGTAATCGTCAATGCGACCATTTGTTATGTTATGCTGCGTGGAAAACGCTACAAAAGAAACAGCTCAAATTTCTTCATTACGCATTTGTCCATGGTGGAGCTGGTATATCGCCTTCTTGTCTTCCCTTTAACCATCTACTTTGCAGTTCCAGCATCAGGAATCAACACGTTCCAGTGCAGAGTTACAGCGTTCCTTTCAAAGACCTCCGCCTCGGCCATATTCGTCAGCCTGGTTGCCATAGCTACCGACAGATATCAAAGCATTGTTCACCCTTTGAAGGCGTTGAAGTCAAAGGAAAAGCCTCGTTTGCTTCTTTGGCTTGTTTGGTTGTATGCTGTCATTGTGTCAAGTCCTTCCATTATAAGCGTCAAAGGTGTTTCAGTTTTGGAAATTCCAGAAGCTAAAGGCATGGACTGCGAGGACTGTGCTAACAAGAAACTTTGCGACATTCCACAAAACTCGCTGGGGCAGTCTTCAACCACGTTGTATTTTCTTCTTGCATTTATCGCTCCATTAACCATCATATCTGTGTTGTACGCCAAGGTCGCCATCTTCTTGCGTCACAGAGGCAACAGTGGAATGATGAACCAAGTGGCGGCAAAATCGAAATCTAAAGCAGTGCGCATGCTCATTGTAACGGTATTTGGCTATGTCCTGTCTCTGGGGCCAGCTGTGGTTTTTGCCATGGTGAGATCGTACGGTGCTTTAAACAAGACTTCGTTTGGCGTTATGCTGCTGGTTAGTGGCATGGTCGACTTTGCATCATATACAAGCTCACTGGGAAATCCGTTAATCTATGCGTATTACAACGGAGATTTCCGCAAGGAACTCCAACGCATTTTTCGCAGAAGAAACCGACAAAAAGTGAATTCGCACACGGTCACGTTCGCAATTTCAAACGCAAGTAAATAATTAGTTTACCCCCTGAAACACGCAAATGTTTTTAATGTAAGCTGTCAATCAAGCCTGGTGAGTTCCAACCGAGGAATGGAGGATAAAGCGGAAAAAAAGACGTTGTGTTTTGTATGTATACCAATTTTCACACTGCACTTAAATCAAACACTGTGATTTTAATGGTTATATTGGTGCTGAAAAATTAACGATAACCCCATTAAAAAAGAACACATCTTTAGATCTGCAGAAGTCGAGCAAGCTTTGAAAATAGTTATTTCTGACCTAAAACCAAAAACAAATTTCTTGAAAAATAAAAAAGCGCAGTTAACGGCTTTTTTATTTGTTAACTCAGAACTTCAGCTGGGCAAATATGAGAAAATCATCATGAATATATTATGAAAATATAATGAACTCGCTGGTAATTTTAGCATGCTACATGTAATTACGGTTTTTAAGACCTACAACAGGGACAAATGTATCAATTAGATCTACTATGTCCGAACAACCCAACAGTGGCGGGTAATGAGGCTGTTGATCACTGAATACGAAGAACAGCTAGCATAGCTTAAAGTAGTTAGTTGGCCTTGGTCAATAATGTCAAACTAGCAATAATTGGTTGATGACGAACATGGGCAAGATAAGAGAACGTACTTCAAGTACACTAAAGTGATGTTTTGCCAGTGTTGATAAATAAAGGACATCTGAAAAACTGTTCTAGAAACAGCTAAAATTATCAACTGAGCAAGAATAGTTTACGTGTTCACTATAATAAGAAACTAAACCTATTGTGATTATTTGCATTTTTGAATCTACGGCCGGAGGGCCGTAGATTCTATGTCACCGAGCGTGTCCGTTAACAAAAATCGTGTAACAAAAGAATATTCGTACTTAATCAAACTTCGCATGTGCGAAGATCGCTTCCCGATTAGTGCCCGAATGACCGACTGTACGATTGAAAGGAACAAAATATGTGAAGAATAGTCACGATTGATTTGTCGGTAGGCTTTCGGTTAGTCAAACCTGTCAATGTTCGTAAGAAGGAGTTGGTTGTCAAAACGGAGAAAAAAAATGCGAATTTACTAGCAGAAGCACAGCGTTACGGAGCACTATCAATGACTACGATCTCTAACCGCTGACCGGGAGTATGACATTGCAGACTCGTTTTCCCACGCTCTTCGAAGTGACGCGAATTGGGGGGTAGACAAAGTTTTCTATTTTTTTTTTTTTCTGATATAACCAGGCACAGCTATCAGCGAATGTGCCAAAACATTGTTCTCGAATGATCTTGCAAGGTTTTGATTGGAAATACGATTGTTACGTGTCTTCAAAGCAGCTATCGAGCAAATAAAATGCACATTTGCAAATTGGTGTTTATTTCATGTCTTCATACAACCCGGAACTCAAGGTAATGTTTGTTTTATTATAAATATTTCTTTCAGCTACAGGCAGGATCGATTCTAAAACGCTCTGCTGACAAAAAGCATTTTGAACCAGGTCGATACAAAGATCGTTCACATAAATTCTTCATACGGAAATTCTGGATTCTTTCAAGATTAAATACCGACAGATTAGGAAGGTTTGCTTTACATATATACATAAGAGTAAGTTCCGTGTCGTCTGTTCACCATCGTTTAAGCTTAACTGGATAATATTTCTATACTATCTTAAAGGGATGTCATTGGTTTTATGAAAAGCTTTTATGAAGCTAGAGCTATTGACGTCGCCGTCCTATACGAAAATTACACAACTTAAAGCATTTTGTCTTTGGCGACACGGCACGCGAAAGTTTATTTCCCGCGTCCATTGCCGTTCCCGTCTTGGCCTTCCCGTCCTTGCATGGTATAAAGGTCCCTAATGTTACTTGTGACACAGAGGACATTAATGCCACGCACTCAAACTTTAAACAATATTTCGCAATGTAGAACAGAATCTGCAATCACGCCGATTATATCGATCACTGGGCGACTCAAATGGCACAGAAATCACGAATTCGCCGTTGGCGGTAATTCATTCCTCTCAAGGAAACTCGAATCCCTTTCGAGGGATTATTCAGCCCTTTTAAGGGATAATTCGACCCTTTCAAGGGATTATGCAGTTCTTTCGAGGGAGCACGCATCCTTTTCGAAGGATGATGCAGTCAGAGCACTGCAACGCAGTCAATGGCACCGCGATTACGTGAGAGTTCCTCTTAAGGACATATGACTCTCTTAGCAGAGTGCAAACGAAAAGCTTTAGTTGACGAAATTATGACCATGGAATACACATCCACAGAAGCTATGCCTGGTCATTATGTAACTAGTATTTTTTCTGCAAATACTCGGAGGGAAAGCCAATCTTTCCAGTGTTTACACTTAGGCAAGGTACATGTAAGAGTAAATCTTTCATCTTCAATCGGTAAACTTATCAGTTGCTCCATGTAGGAAAAGAGACAGAGAACTGTGGCTACCAGTTGTGAACTATGAATTGTCAAGCTTGCTCATGAAGAAGAGTCTATTTTTACTCGATTTTGTTTAACAAAATTTGAACAAGAAAAGTGTTGGTCTTCTGGTTGGAATTATAAATGTTATCCAGAATTTTTGTCCGAGTTAAGTTTGATAATAAAAACAACCTCTTGTCAGAAACGAAGTTTTTGTTATCTGGAGACATTGAATTAAACTCAGGTCCTGCAGAGATTCCTAATCCACTTACCTACGGCCGTGGATTCATGCGCTCATCGAGCACCTGTTTTTATTGTGTTGTAAAAATCTTTTGAAGTTATTATAACGATAGTATGACAGGGCGAATATTCTGAGTGGGAACTGAGGTTGTAGTCCCATGTAAAGCACACAGGTGAAATACAAGAAAACAGTGAACAACATTAGCCTTGGCAACACACACAGGTCAATAAGATGTTATGTAGGCCTTCTCTACCACATTCAGTTTGGGCAATAATTGTTCATTCCCAAAACTAACCATTAGGGGCAAACTTCTGTAGATCTCGTAAGCTATCTCCCAAGGCAAACACTTATGTTTTATGCAACGCACGCAAACATACGTTTGCCCAGAATGGATAATTATGAGAGCATGCAGTCAACTTTTAAGTAGCACAGAATGCAAATTCAGTACTAAATTTTCTTTTAAATAATTTTACGTGCTAAAGTTCGTTTTATTCGAGTCTACTCGCATTAATTGATTGGCCGTGGACTCTTTTATAAATGGCATAGCGCAGATATCTTTCTAAAATTATACGCAAATACTAAAAATTTCCCAGTCGTTGTTTTTCTGGTCTGTCTAATAGACCAATTTCGATATATTAAAATTCAGCCTAACACAATAGACCTCAGCACGAGGCTCTGGGGAATAAACCCCACAAACTCTGTAGTTATTCCCCATAGCCTCGTACTGGGGTCTATTGTTTGGCTGAATTTTAATATATCGAAATTGGTCTATTCTACGGGCAGGTGAAAAAAAAAAAGACTTTTTTGACAGTTCACGTTATAAAGAAAACTGCCGGTCTACGGTGCTCAAGACTGCCTCAAGAAACCATAGAACCAATTTCAGTTCTGCAAGTAAGCGAGCTTTGGGCTGACAACAGGATAATTTACATTTGAATGCAAATGGCACAGTCAACACTGGCTTCGCTCTTGCTTAAACTCCTCATCACGGAACTGTAAAATACCGAAGTTATTGGCTTTGTCCTCACTTTTTTTCGTGAGGTTTCTAGGGCGATTTATAGCCATTTAGGTGGTTCTTAGTTCCACTGCTTTGTCCTCTTTATAAATAGATTTGGTCACGGTACCTATACGAGTATGGAACTGGTGCCAAACAGATGCTAGCAAAGAAACTGTACACATTTAAAGAGAATCAGTCGTTTTACCTCAAGAAAAAGAATGACGTACTGTTTTTTTAAAAAAACATGCTCCCACTGCAAGTTGTTGTCTTTCTTCTCAGAGACTTGTAGTTCGGTCGTATCTGTCTGTTTGGTTGCCATAGCTACCGATAGGTACCAACACATTGTGCACCCCTTTAGAGTCTTTAAGATCATGGAGGAAACTTGCTTTTCTTGTATTCCTGATTTGGTTATATGCGGTAATTGTACCATGCCCCGCGTAGTCAGACTCCGGCCGCTTGGTACAAAAAGCCAGGGAAAAGCGAACTTGAGCATGGTATAAAGAACAATGTATCTCGCTTGCACTGACTTTAATTTAATCGCGTTGGAAATCGTAATTACGAATAGTCTTTAGATCCACTGCATGTACATTAATAAACTCAAATTTCCTTCCGCAATCCGATCGTTTTTCAAGATATATATTGAAAATTTTATCATCTAGATACAAGCAGCGCAACTGTTTTCAAATGTTTTAGCTATATACATGTAGGTCTAAGGCACAATAGGGAACCAACCTATCAACGTTCCAGACCTCTGGGGTTACGTCCGATCGTTGTATTTCTTGTTACCAGCCTTATAGGATGTATAAACACTGAGTGGAAACTGCAAAAAAGGAAGAGATAAGCTTATTACTCTAGGAATCTGAAACGAACTTACAGGAATTGTGAAAGTACACATGCATGAACTAATTTTGATACCCTATGGTGGTAAATGGGTCAAATAAGGTTCAGAGCTTTTTCTTTTTAACAATCAGTTAAGAACTGACTTCGTGTAGATATTTTTATAAACTAAATACAAACTGCAGCTGCTAAAGACTATTTTAATGACTTTTACCTCCCGTACCTAGAGAGGAAGAGTTCAACCGAACAGAAATAGCAGTTTAGGTCTTACGATATACAATAAACTTCAATCAACAATGAAAAAACAATGACCACAACATCGTCATTCCTAATACTGTCGTTCAAGTAAATGTATTCTAATACGTTTTCTTGTTTCCAAACCCTTCATGTGAAAATTAGGGGCGCTTTCCATTCGACCAACAATTCTGATTTGAATTTCCGGAAATTTCCATTCCATGATTTCTAGTTTGAAAAAGCGCTGCCACATAATGAAACTTAAATCAAATAACTCTTGAAAACACATGAACGGCGATGAAAGTTCATCTCTTGCAGGTGGGAAGTATCGCCATGGAAACCGTGTTCCAAGACCTGCGGGCCTGGTCTACAGTATCGTTCGGTTACTTGTATGCATCAAACTAGAAATGGCACCACTGAAGAGAGCTCTAGCCATTTGTGCCCCAGCGACAAACCTTCAGGGGTTCAAAATTGCATCAAGAAAGCGTGCCACCTAAATTGGATGGCTGGTCCATGGTCTCAAGTGAGTCAGTACCTATTTAAAACCCAAAAATGCATCTTTTTGCGTTGTTCTTTTGATTATTGTCTTCTGTGTTAGATTTCTTCAAAGAAAAAACAGCGAGCATTACAGTATCAAAAGAAGAAATTACTATATAATGCCATTTGCGAGTAAGGCAATTGCGAATGCCAAGTTCCTTAGCCGTAGGCACCGAATGGAGTCAAAGATGGCTTTCTCTTTTCCTTTGAGTGCCACGATTGTCCATACATGTACAATGTGCGATGATTGCCATTCCGCGACAATAGATCTTAACCTATAAAAAACGTTAAAGGCCGCCGTCATTCAAATTGCATACATTTTTTTTGTTACCAAAATTATCTCCTCTTAAATACAGTCATACTGTTTGAAAATTGCACTTCGATTTGTTTTATGACAGCAATCTTTTGCTTTAAAATGATGTGTTGTGCGACACTTCAAAATTATTTTCTTTGTTAAGTTTAAAACCAGGCACCGCGGGGAATCAAACACTGATTGGCTGCAAGTGAGGTCATCAAAGAATTCACCGAGTCAACCTAAGACAGCCTTGAATTCTAAATCCAGCCTAAGTGCTGCAGTTGGTGCATGTGGTTTCTGCATGAGACCTCTGTCCTTCTGAACTCGCCATGACACATCATGATGTCAAATGTTACATAAATACATTTGTTTTTTTATCTCTCAGTGCCACGCTCTGTGTGGTGTTGGCTACCGTTTGAGGAATGTCCGCTGCCCAGTTGAGGGAAACTGTGAACACAGAAGAAAACCCCCCACACGAAAATCCTGTTTTAAAGGATCGTGCTATGACTGGAGTGCTGGGACCTGGGGGAGTGTGAGTTAAAATCTGTTTCATCTGTACCTTCAGTTCAATAATAGTGAGATAATCTGCACGCATATAATGTGGTATTGTACCACATAAATTAAATTATCTTCTCTTTAGTGTTCTGCTGGATGTGGATTAGGAATGCAAAGACGGTCAGTGACCTGTAAGCATACTCTAACCGGAAAAGCTGGTAATACTTGCAATACAGGCTCAAAACCAGCATCAGCACGTGAGTGTAGGCTCAAGGAATGCAAGAAAATAGGTGGGTGTTGCCTTTAAGTCAACACAGGTTACTTCACACACACTTCATATGGCACACAAACGTCCGAAACAAAAAAATCTCACAAGTTGTCAAGAACTGGAAAATTTAGACCACTTTAAACTCTCCTTGGGCAGAGATCAAGCAATTGATGTTTTGCACGTGCACGTGATGTCGCACGTGCACATGACGTGAAATGCGTGTCACGTGCTCGGTTTGTAAAGTTACACATTACCTTGTTATCAACGTAAGCTTGAAAGAGATAAATAAACCGCCATTCAGGACAGTTTTCCGAGCTCTTCCTTCTTGAAAAACTACTTACAGGATATATAAACAATAGCCTCCATTTGGCGGGAACAAAGATATTTGTTCGCGGACATTATCTATTCTGAGGAGCGAACAAGTTTCCGAGAGCGTAGCTCGAGGAAAACTGTGAACTCGAGGAACAAGTAATGTCCAAGGACAAATATGCGAACATATTTTCGCGCCAAATGGAGGTTATTGTGTTTATTATCCTTCAAATATTTTTTTGCAACAAGCGTGGTTTTGAAAATTGGGGAATACCACTCAGATATTCCCCAGTTTTAGCTGGGAAATATTCAGTCACGAGATGTGTTAAGACCAATCACGCGCACGCGTAAATATTTGATGGATTATAATAATATTGAGGATGATACTCTTTCAAGGATTCTTAAAAGATCCTTTTAAAGATGTTGTAAGAGTCCTTAATTGAAGTATCTGTTACATTGTAAAGATATTTGCAAGGTTCCTCCTACTGTAGGTAATCAAAACTCCTCTAAGACCCTGACAAGAAGTTGAAGATCCTTACAGATTCCAGCAAGAATATTAAGGACCTTCAGTTGAGGATCTTGGCAAGAATTTTGAAAGACCTTGTTAGGATCTTCAATTGGATCATTGAAGACCTTTTCGAATATCTTTGAGGATCCTTTGAGAACATAAAAAGGTTTTCACGAGGGTTGCTTTGACAAAAGGCTTATGCTTGAAATGTCTGCTTCACCTCACCCCAGGGAAGGTACCCCCAGAAAACTGATTTGGTGGGGGTGTGCAGCCCGCTTCCCAAAACCCTTACCATATTTAAGACCAAAATCTGTGAGTTTCCCTTCTCTTTTTATGATGTGACCAAAAATTTGATACACCTGACCCTTAAATCAATATGGACCCACTTTCAGCCCTGCCTTATAATTAGTTCCCTAGTTCAGACCAATATTAAAGGCAATAGGTAGAATGGCTTCTTGTGAAAAACATACTCAATTCAAGACTAGAGTGCAAAATCCATAGCCTATTTGAAACCAAAATGGCCAAACTCGATACCTTACATGTACATGTATTTAAGACCAAAATGGTTAAAAAAAACCATATCCTTTGGGACTGGACATACCTTCATCGCCCATATACGGGAATAACCCCCAGGAGCTTCACTAACTCACTTATTACCTTAAGGTACGATTTCATCATTGAATGGATATTTCTGACTGGAGATTAGAGAAAATAAGATAAAATCGTGTGTTTGAATCAGCAAGTGAAATTATGCCATTGCTTCTACTGTCAACCTAAAAGACAACTTTACTTTGAAGTATGCTGTGTAATAAAATGCTTATTACTTACTCCAACAGCTCTAAGAGGACTGAACTCCAGTAAGGGCAAATCTTTGATACTGCCCATAATGTCTCGTGCCTCCCTTACATGTGTGATAGTTTAAATCGATGATTTAGCATGCTAATAAATTATTCTTTTTTATAGCAAACTCGCTATTGTTTTGATTGATTTTGCAGATGTTGTATTAGAGACAGTCTGTAACCAAGACAAGTATAGCAGCAAGCAGTGCAAAGCAGTTGTGAAGTATAATCTCTGCTCCACCAGGGCATGGCTGGATCTTTGTTGTAAAACATGTCAAGATGCTGGTCGCCTATAATATTATAGAAATTTAAATAAAAATAAAGCCAACATGCAGATATCTACTTTAATTTTTCCTTTCATAAAGAAGGAAAAAGTACACATCTGCACGCAGACTATAAAAACAGTGCAACAATTTCAAGTTACTATTACTATAAGCAGCACTATTTAACAACTCAACATCAGTTTATCATGCATCTGTCCTGTTATTAACCATGAACTTTGTCATGACATTGTCCAAGTAGCTGTGGATCCTTGAGGAAATAGCCAAGTGGATCTCCAGACTACTTTGACAATGTTACATATGCTTGCATGTTGAAATTCATTGTCAATAACAGGACAGATGCATGAAAAAGTGATGTCAATTTGTTTTTTACAATAACAAAATAATAATTATTGTCAAATTGTCCTCTCTCACTTCCTGCATCAACATCACATAAATTATAAATTCATGTGTCTGTCCACTTATTGACAATGAAACTTGGCCACTGAGCATGCAATAATTTCTGAGTTATTGTAAAAAGCTAAGTTGTATACAAGTCGTAAATTAAACAAATTAAATATTAGGTATTGAAAACATGTCTCAAGTAAGAAATAAACATTGGTTCTACTCATGGACAGGGCCACCATTTTGTCAGTGCTCACATTTTCTTTCTGGATGGTCCCAGGAGAAAACCAGGTTATTGGTGGGGGGACAGGGGGGTGGGAACCTGGGAGAATAAGGGGCAGGAGGCAGGTGAGGAAAGGGCAGGAAGCAGGAGTTCTAAGAAGGTGGGAATCATTTATTACAGCTGTAAGTGTTAAAATACTTTCAAAAACAAGAACCCAGAATGTTATTTGACTTACATTTAGCTTATTTTGAGACTTCTGGGCCAACAGAAAAACAAAAATTCACCCTTGGGCTAAAAAACGGAGGTTTACTCCCAGTAAAATTGGAAACCCTTTTACAGTGGTTATGTCATAGGTCATGAATGTCACTTAAGCTGTCAAAAGAGGTGAGTAAGAAGAGCAAGGCTTACTACAGAGGAAAAAAGGAAAAGGAGATGCTCAAGGATTGCATAGTTAAATGACGAAGATGTGTTTTGAGTCTTCTTATTTACAGGAGATGGGAGCAAGTTGGACGAAGGGGGAAGTCGGGAGATAAAAGTACAGGACGTGGGAGAGTAGGGTACAGGAAGCAGGAGTTTCTGATCCCCAGGGCTATCCCCACCCCCTTATTGCAGTTATGCTTTCTGGTACAGTCCTTTACCACAGGAGATATGATTTAGCATGCATGTAAATGCCATAAATTGAAAAACACAGCAAGGATGTTTAAAAAACCTGGGTTTCTCTGGGATGATAGTGTGATGTGTAGAAAGTCAGTGCACTGTACCAAGAGGAAGATACATGTACCGTCATGTTCTGTGTTACTGATACATGGTGGGAAAGCACGCATGGTGGGATGTATGTATGTCATGGTGAGAATGACATACATGCAACATTGTTAATTCCCTTTTGGCAACTTAAAATGACGAATCAATTGCAAACTCTTTCATTACCAAGGAAGGTATTAGATTGGTGGGTTGATCCTTCACAAATCCACTACTCTCCCTACCTTCAAGAATGACACACACACCCCAACAATATTAAATGGTTGGTAATAACTTATCAGTTAGTATTCTTTATCTAAGATTCTATGCGTTCATATAAATCGGTTTAAGTGATGAACTTATAAGCTTATGTTGGGTGAAATTATGAGTGAAGGAAGTGTCACGCAATCGCTTTTACGTGGTCATCTTCGACTGTTGTTTTCGTCTAGGAAGAGATATCATGCTGTAACATGTTATTTTATAAATTAATTACCAAGTGTTTACTGTGAGAAGAAGGTAATTGACCAATTCTTCCGGGACAGAGAGGATGAGAATTATTGCATTCGTCTAAGTTAACAAAATTGAAAAAGTGCTCATGTGTGGTATTTAGAGACGTTTCGGGAAAAACCCCTTCATCAGTCGCAAATGAAGCGTTAAACCATGAGATGAGAATTATTCCTAATTGAGCGCTTTTGCTTACCCAAGATGATTTTTATCTGCGATCCATGTTGCCTCTCGAATTCCCTGTAGCGAAGAGTACTGTTTTTGGAGTGTTTACATCACCAGACGATTTTCAAAATGGACGCCAAAATGACAAACTCTTATGCAACCTCGTCCCCGGTGTCTTCTCCTCAACCCAAAAGAAGAGAAGAGCTTGGGCATGGGTACGAGGTTTAGGTTTGAGTTTTTTAAGGTCATTCCACTGAAATAGAACCTGCACTGATATTTTTGTGAAACTTTGCCTATTGATTGTTTATATTATAGGAACTTGAATTTTGAAATAAAAATGAGGGGTCCCCGTGTTCGTATAGGAGCAACAGCACCTTGTTTATACCCGATAAATCCTTGTAATAGCACCATGATTGTAGTCACGACTGCTTGCTAAAGTCACGTTTCCGACGATTGTTTTTTTCTTTTTCTACACTGAAACTTGGTCAATATTTATTTTACACAGAGAAATTTATTATTCAATTCGAAACAACAACAAAAAAAATGATAGCTCACCATACTCGTTAGCGAGAAAATGACGATTTACCTCTATGGCGAGTAGAGGTCCAGCCGTAAACAAAAAGTTTAGAAGCCATTTCATGCCCGGGTTTTATGGGTAGGCAACAGGGTCAGCAATTACAGTGTTTGTGAGGGAATCCGATGGCAAATAAATTTTCTAAAAATCTGAATTCTGAACAATTTATAAATATCAAAGTAAAGATACTCGATAAGGGATTGCATTGGCCAAATTTGAGGGATGTTTCTAATTTTCCATACATTTGTCAATAATTTCTTTCCGCGAACTTGAGCGCGGCTCACAAGTTCGTGCCACTTTGGGAAAAAATCAAAGACAAATGTACTGAAAAGACGCCTGACATAAGTTTGAAAAGGGCTCTTTAAATTCGCTTAGAGTCTTTTGGAGGGAAACAGTAGCTAATGGGAGAGCGTGCTTTCACAGAAAAACTTCCCGCTATATAACAATAATGCCTAAGCTTATGTTTGTCAACGAGTGATCTTAAAAATCGCCGCCAAAAATAACCTTGTCCCGAGGTGAGGACGACGTGGGATGATCGCTGATAAAAAGCAATAAAAGCTTAGTAAAAAAGACAAACAATCTCTGTTAGTACAGTGCACCCCAAGCTATTTATGCCCGCAAATTCTCCAGACCATACAAAGAGGAATCACTACCATAGTACGAGATCATTTTGTTCGGTCCCTCGTGTAGTCTTTGTAATTTAACCCATCTCACGTACACATGCAAGATCTGTTATTTGGCCAATCAAGGGACGTTATTTGCTAGCGTGCGAATGGCTGAAAGACCCTGAAAGACTCAAAACGATTTAGCTGAGGTCAGACACTCCTTCTGGCCCTTCTGGTAAACGGAAAACCAACCAAGTGAAAACCTCTATTCAGGATGTCAACTGCAATTTAATTCACCTCTGGTATATCGCACTCTTTCTATTTATGGACAATCACATTTATTAATTACAAAAACCTACATTATGCTGTCATTTAGAGCTATCCAAAATCCGAAGGACGGAATAACTTTCACCAAAGAATGTAAACAGCTTACAACTCCTCCGTTATTCGACGTCAAATACACAGGGAGTGGTGTCCCAGTCTCCGAGCCAGAGGCTCATAATATAGGTGTTTGACAAGCTAAAAACCAAGAACTACGCAGGCTAAAAGCTTAGGAAAGGTAGCTTAAAACGATAATCTAAGAATCTGTTAGGAACTAGGAGAGAGAGCTCTTTAAGAGTTGGGAAGTCAGGGTGGCCGTAACGAAACCGTATAAATTGGTTGACTCTGCAAACATGCAACTATATTCGAATCAGCCGTCCCGGGTCCATTAACCGTTCCCTTGTTAATGAAAGCACCACCCTATTGTCAATAAATACCCCTGCTCCAATAAGCCCCACCCATTACGAAAATGGCACTCCCGACATTGACACAGCATAGACTGATAAGAGGGGTGATTTGCCTAGTCTGACCATATCCAACACACGAATGGTGTTAAAACTATGCACTGTTCTTTAGTCAAATAACCAGTTGTTTTTAGGTTGAAATGCTTTATGTCATTCTGAAGTTTACACTTAAAAAAGAAATAAGCGCCCCTCCCTAATAAGTGACCCCTCTCCAATAAGAGCTATCCCTTAAGCTAAATCGAATCATTACGGCAATATATTCAATTCTATACCAAGGACCTAAATACAAGAACTGAGATGATCTCAAAGGGTCACTTGAATGTGGTACTGGTTCTACTTTCTCCTGAAAGTTAGCTATGTATCATTTACATAATTATAAAAAGCATATTATGCTTTTTTAAAACGAAGGGGTTCTTAAGCAATGCTGTCAATCAGGTAATCACATGTATTGCATGCATTAAAGACTCAACAATACGCCATTTCCGAGTTACCTTGTGCCTCTGTTTCAAAATGAGTCCTCGTGCAAAAACCTCTCACATGAAAATGAGTTCCATTGGTATGAGAATGAACCTGTACGCGGAAAAAATTGTTATATGAATGGTTTTGCGCAAATCAAAAAGCAACTCGGAAATGGCCTATTGCTTCCACTTGTTAAGAAATATATAATGTCGCCGAAGGAAGATGCCGAGACAATCAAGGTTCAAACAAGGCTGTGGTCTACGAGAAATTTCGAGGAGCCAAAAGTTCAGTCCTAATTATGAAATCCTGGGTGCCCAGCACTTAAGCTTATATGAAAAAAAAAAAAAAGCGAGACTTTCCAGTCGCCCAAAGTCAAAAATTAGTCGCCTGTGGCACCCGGACGCTTCTAGAACACAGCCCTGTTCAAATGACTCGAGCAGCAAATTAAGCATAATTTTTGTACCAGTTTGCGCTTATCAACAGCCTTTTAACTTAAAAATTCAGACAGTAAAAATCTCCTTCTCTCATATACTCCTCACTGTCAGCTGCAATCAACCTTGTAGGAGGTGACGAACTTTGAGTGACCAGGCCTACGCCGTTGCGTGATTGAACGGTCACGTAAACGATGTCACCATCAAACAACGTGCTGATGTTGGTGAAAGACAGACTAACGTTTGTCACCAAGCCAACTTCTTGGAAGAGCAAGACGTCGGTCACGTTCGGTTGTTTTCCAACTGCAACACGAAAGCCGCTTATCTCGGATTCTTCGTCGTGAAAACCATGCCAGTGAGCCCTTAGGGTTTTGTTGAAGAGGTGGCAGCTGGAATGTATGCCAAAGACGTCATGCGTACGGTCTTCACTCACAATTACCGAGCCCTAAAAAATGACAAGAGAAAGTGAAGGGATGAGAGGATGCGAGCTTCACAGTGGTGGGTTCTATAAGGGTACAAAAGTGATGAATTCTCTTCCTTTCTAGATTCAATTACGTAAAGTGTTTAAACAGTGTCCAAATGATTGAATGTACCTTCGAAGGTGGTGTATTGTCAACAATGACTGGAGAAGACACGCTCTCCGTGCTGAGCCCAACATTGTTTTTGCATCTCACCACGGTGTAATAGCTTTGTCCAGGCAGCAACTGTAGTCCTGAGGCCTCCACAGTCGTGCTCAAGCCATTATCTACAAAGTCGGTAACAAAGTCAGTACTGTTTCTTATGGCATAGCTGCACACACCGACACCGCTTTCATGATCCTGGACGCCTGTGATATTTGAAGCCAGGGTACAATTGGTGATGCATGACGTGACGGTGAACTGCGGAACAACATCACCGAGGAAAGGAGCCGTCAGATCGACTTTGGTCCCGTTTGTCGCGATCACTGTAAAAAGGCCAGCACCATTTGTTACTCTTATACTAAGGTAATACGTCCCATAATGACTCAAACGGCAGTCACTACATTTCACGTCCGTTGCGTTTGGGAGTATTTCGCTCATGGATTTAATCTGGCATCCGACAGGCAAAGTTCCAACGCAAAATTCTGTTTTGGATATCCCGCTTTCGAGGTCTTGTGACTTCCACGAGGAATGCAGTAAGTCTGTCGGGCCAATCCAAAGTTTTGAACCAGCCGCGACCTGTCAGGACAAGAACGTGTGAAACTTAGTTTAATCGAAACCGTTTCATTACGCAATTGGTAAAAGAGGCAGACAAAAAAAATCCCAAAACAAATCAAACAATTGTTCATTGGAAAAAGTGACGTTAAATTTACAGATGTTAAAATTAATGACCCCTTCAACATTTTGACAACGTTTTCTGTGCCTTTCCAAAATGTATTAACCATTTTAGGTACTGCATCCTTAAAGGTTACGAAATAGCACACTACATAATACATAGTACGAACCAACTGAATACCTCGAGATTTCAAACCCCTCTGAATACTGTGTTTTCAAGTTTGGTCTCCGTGCTTTTGACACGGAAAGAATCTCTTCACGATCCCTTCACACGTCCGCTGATACTGTAGTATTGTTTGCTAAGAATTGCGTGAGTGGAGAACGATGAATAAAATCACGAAAGTACATGTATAACTTCGGCAGGTCTTTTTTGCAGGGTGCAGGGTACAGGTTGCAGGTTGAAATTTAATTATAACTGGAAAACCGCTCGCACTTAAAAGAGACGTACAGGTGGTAGACTTACCGTGACTGTTACATGACGCTGTTTACAGTCGCTCAGAAAGGTGGCTTCTACTAAGTGCCAAACCGGCCGTAGCGATGGCAGGAGAGTATATTCCTATGATTTTAAGCCTGCAATGAATTATTGTTTTTGAAGAAACATCTGAAATATCATCTGAAATATCTGCTGAATTTGGTTTCTTCACTGTGAGTACCAAAATGAAAGCACACTGAGCTTGTGCTAGTATATTCCGTCGGTTAAAATCTTATATTATTTCATTTCTTTATTTATTTGCTTCATTTGTGATGGCAATCTTCTGTTGTTGAGGGAAGACCCGAGCCAAATCTGGAATCGATGGAAACATCTGTGGAGCAGCCACCCAGATGACTTTGAAGAGATTTCACTGGTCTCAGCGCGTCGATCGATAAGTACTTATAGCGGATCGATCGTGTTTTCGATGGACAAGAGAACATCGCTCACACCAAGTGCGATCACAAACATGTTGGGAAGCGTACGAAGTCTCTGGTTTCTGTACACGGCGTAACAAGTTAGAAGATTGCCAAAAAAGGCCTCAAAATTAATAACAGCGTGTTATCACTATGTGAAAGAGGCGAACTACTTTATGTAAGAACCCCTGACGAGTGTATAGGTTATTAATTATTTTTAGTGCCAGCGGATTTCCAGTTAGAATTAAATTTCAACCTGCAACCTGCACCCTGCAAAAAAAGACCTGCCGGTATAACTTCAAGTAACAAAAGTTGCACTTGTGACTCTCAAAAAAATTTCTTGAGTTGGACAAGTTACTAAGTTCTTTAAACTAACATTTCAATTATTTTGTGTGTTAAGTGCAAATTTAGGCAAAGCTGTTCACCTTAGTATCAGTAAAAAGTTCTTCAGTCTTTGGTGGCAAAAAATGAAATGCATTTACCTCGGTTAATTCAGGGGGAGTGATATCGACTACGAAACCACTAGACCAACCACGTGTTGTCATCCCAGCGCCATTTGCGGCCTCAACAGTGACGTAATACCGCACGTCATGGGTTAGTAGCAAGTTTTCTGCCTTCCCCGATGTTATCCTTCCTACAGCCGTAAAATTCATAGCGTCCGTGTCATCAGGAGTGGTTCCTAGGCCCCAGCGATATTCCACGATTCCACTTTCTAGGTCTTCAAAGGGATTCCATACTGCTTCTACCACAGATGTTGACGACTGATAATCAACGTCAGCTAGCAGAGATGATCCATCCTGAACCACACCAGCATTAGGTGGACTGATATCTACAATGACACCATCAGAGGAAGAAGTGCTACTGAAGCCATCACCATTGGAGCACGTGATTTCACTGATGTAGCGAGCGCCTGGGGCAAGACTAAGATTTGCTTGAGTGAGGTTCCCTTCGCGTTCCACGGCTGTTGTCAACACAACAGAATCATTTCCAAATACGGTTCTGTCATGTGAAGCTGACTGCTCGATCAGTGCCAATGAACAGGAAGCAACCCCGGACTCTTCATCCTCAATTCCTCCCCAATGGATAGACAAGAAATTCGTAGAATTCACAAAATCGATGTCATGGCCAGCGCCATCATTCACACTACCTGTAGATGGGGGTGTGGTGTCAAAAACTAGCTCCTTTGATGACATGACTGTTTTCAGACCAGCCCCATTTACAACAATAACCGTAACGAAATATTCCGCCCGTGGATCAGGTCTGAAAGGGCCAATAGTTCCAGAGGTAGAGGCACTTGCCAACACAAAGCCACTCCTACAAGTGCGAGGAGTTGTTCCAAGGCAATATCCATTGCTGCTTACGCCACTTTCGTCGTCTTTAACGCCATTCCAGGAGACACTTATTTCAATAGTTTGCATACCTTGATCGACCACTCTATGTGACACCAAAAATTCTGCCTTCACTGGTGGGCTAGGATCTACTATGAATCCATCCGAATGTTGTGTGGAACTTAGACTACATAAGGTCTTAGCTTTAATGGTTACGTAATACATTTTACCAGCCTCTAAAACATCAAGATCTGGAATATTTGGGGCCAAGTCCTTTTTAACAGTCCTCGTCAGGCCAACACTTGTGAAGTGAAGAACATCTTCTTTGCCTGTAACCGTCCCGATAGCCATCTCATAGTCGACAACAGGATCCTTGCTATCCGCATAAAAAGCATCCCAGTTGGCCCCAACTGTTTTGGTATTGGTTAGATAAACAAGATCTATCTCTGGTACCGCGCCATCTCGAACAGGAGCTGGAATAGGCCAAACAGATTCTACCTGGAAACCATTAGACCGCACAGTAGCTTGCAACCCTGCTTTATTCAAGCAACTCAACACATTATGGTAAGTCACGTTTCTAATGAGCTGCAGATTTCTGTATGTTTGGTTGTCTGAAAAAACCTTTCTCTTCTCATAAATAGAAACCTTGGTTATCTTCTTTTCAAACAAAGCGATTCCATCGGCGTTTTCAATGGTCCACCTGCATGAACGAACGCCACTTTCGCCATCCTCTACACCAAACCAAGACATAGCAACATTCCAATCCTCCAACACAACATTGTAGTCACATCCAGTTACGTGACTTCCATCAATAACCTCTCCCATTACTGGAGGGCTGGCATCCAGCAGCATTCCATCAGAGGTAAGTGTTCGAGACAGACCAGCGCCATTAGTCACACGCACTGTTACGAATACCCTCTCTTCCTCGTGTGTGATACATTTTGGGCACATAAAGGATTTGTTGGTTCCAATGTTTGTCATTGGCTTAATCTGACAGCCTCGAGGTTTAGTCCCCAAGCAATACTCGCTCTGAATGATGCCACTTTCGGGATCTTTAATCGTTTCCCAATGTGCCGATAATCCCTCACCAGGGGAGAAATAATCAGCATCTTTGTCACCTGAACCGTCTTGGATATCATCGTTCACAGCAAGAGGCGAAGTCGTGTCTATCATGAGACCAAGTGACGAAATTTTGGCGCTTAATCCAGCCAGGTTTGTTGCTTTAACTGTGATGAAGTACGTAGCCCCATGGAAAAGACCGAGGTCCATCTTGGTTATTCGAGTGGCCAAGTCTACGTCTTCAAAACTTACCACGTCGTCTTGGTAAGGCTTGGTGCCAATGGAAAAATAATACTTCTCTATGCCACTTTCAAGGTCTATAAATGAAGGCCATGATACAGTAACTGAACTTGTATCTGACTGGTATTGGAAAGAGTGATCACGTGACACACCTGCTATAATAGGACCAGTCTCGATGGGGGGGGTGTTATCGATAACAAATACTAAAGACGATGACGATACATGGTCTGCATTGTTCATGCATTCTACGCTGGCATTGTATTCGCCATGAGTTAAGTTAATGTTGCCAGGCAATGTCATATTGCCTGATGACGTATTTCTCATCGTAGAGAAGACAATATTTCCAGTTTGGTCAAGGACTGAAATATTGCATCTTCGTACTCCACTTTCTTGATCTTCGAATTCTTTCCACAAAATAGTCACATCGTTGTTACTGATAAAGGTCTTCTCACCATTCCTGCTTGATGGTTGCCCAACATAAACGTTTCCTGGAATTGGTGGGGTGCTGTCAAAGACAAGTGCATCAGAGCATGCTTGTGACACGAGACCAGCTTTGTTCCTGGAAATCACAGTGACGTAATATTTCACTCCTGATCTGAAGACCAAGTCTGTCATTGTTGTGTTAGCATAATTAACTTGGCCGATGTTAACGAGTGATTGAACTTGAGTGCCACATTTGCTTGTACCTATGGCCCACTTGTAGTACCAAACTTCACTCTCAGGTTCGGAGAATCTTTTCCAGTAAACTGCAATACTTGATGCAGTAGCGGAGTAGAAAACATCCTCTTGCTCGCTGTATTTCCAATCACTTTGGAACCCAAATCCAGGACGGATTGTGTTTGGTATTGGTGGAGTTCCATCCGCTATAACGCCATCTGAAACGAGTTCCCTGACTGATCCAGCCTGGTTTGTCACTTTCAAATGCACATAGTACTTTGTCCCACTTACTAAACGGAGAACTCTTTGACTTCTGACATGTGTTGAAAGACCAGCGTCAGTGTACCCTTGAATACTGGTTTTCTCATGCTCACTTGTTCCAATACTCCAATCGAATTTCTCAACACCACTATCTAAGTCCCATATTCCTTCCCAGTTTGCAGCCATGCTTGACAGGGAAGACTGGTACTTTCTATCTGGTTCGATAATCCCATCATGCACCACACCATGACTTGGGAGAGTCAGGTCAATGAGAACACCATCAGAACTTTTGCATTTTCGAAGTTCGGCATTGTTCACAGCACAGACTATGAAGTAATACACATCATCAGACAATAATAGGGCACTCACAGTAACTGAAGTGTTCAGAAAAGCGCTTTGAAATGGAGAGACATTTGGTGTACCACCACGACTTCGGCTCACTCCATATTCATAATACTGGATTCCAGACTCGGGGTCCACGAAACCATCCCATGCTGCTGACAGTGCTGTGGTATTGGCTTGATAATCGAGATCAATACCTTTGTTTCCATCACGCACTTGAGCCAGGTGTACATTCGGAAATGTCACGTCCACGACGAAGCCATCCGAAGACACTTCAGAACTAATCAGCCCAGCCTTGTTTTCAGCCTTGATCTTAATGCAGTAACGCTGGCCGTTAACCAGTGTAACGTTTGCTAACATAAACGAAGTTGCTTTTGGAGGATCAAGTCGAACGAATCTATTTCCGGTTACATGATAGTTTCCGTTTATGCAGCTTCCTACAGCATAATAGTACTGCTTAACTTCAATGTGTGGCTCCGGGAACTTGGTCCAAGAACCATAAACTTCTTTGACGTTTGCCTGATAGTCGATGTCTACTTCGGACATTGGTCCATCAAATACGTTTCCTGGTGAAGGAGGAGTGGAATCAGGTATAACGAGGACTGAATAAGCGTCTTTCCACAATTTAGCACCATTGTAGGCTCTTATAATGATGTGGTAACCTTTGCCTTGAGTTAGCGCGAGATTACTGAATGTCGCGGATGTTGGCAGATTAGAACCTTGTACAGCACTGAAGTCAGAGTTTGATGGAGACGTGTCTGAAGGGATGATAGCCCAGTCATATCGTACAAGTCCGCTGTGTGCATCGGAGAAACCAACCCACTGCACCGTTACTGACGATACACTTGGTATGTAGACACAAGGTGTTCCATTTATGAAGTCGCTTTCTCCTGTTACTATAACTTTTCCTGTAAACACTGGGTGGGTCGTATCCACGGTAATGCCGTCAGTGGTGACGTCAGTGCTTAGACCAACTGCATCAACCGCTCTAACAGTGACAAAATACTTTGTGCCATTCTTCAAAGTCAACCCGTTATGTGTAATGTTCGTTGCATTTCCCGCTGATGTCCAAAGAACAATTATATTTCCACCGTTGTCTGATATCTTGTACTTGTATTCTACGATTCCACTTCCTTTGTTCCCGTCTGTGAATCCATTCCAGTTCGTTGCTATCATGGTGTCTTCTGATTGGAAGTCTACATCACTGAAATGTCCATCGTTAACGGAGCCAGCTTGTGGAGCATCATGATCTATTAGCACACAGTCTGAACTTACTTGATTGTAGAGTCCAGCTTCGTTATAACCTCTGACGACTGCGCAGTAGCTTTCTTTAGAAACTAGGTTTAGGTTAGTTACTGTAGGAGAGCGGTTTAGTGCTGTGTTCTTAAATGAAGTAATGAGTCCGGCACCTTGCCGCTGTACCGCCCAAGTGTATCGTGAAATGGGAGAATGTGCATCAGTGAAACGGTCCCAGTTTGCACTGAACGTACTGGTCCATTTGGCATATTTCACGTCTGCGCCAAGTTGATTCCCATCGTATATCTTGCAAGCTACTGGTGGTGAGGTATCAATGACAACTCCATCACTTAAGAGGTCAGAAAACAGGCCCGCTTTTGTGAAAGCTCGAACAACAAATTTCACTTCTGAACCATCTGCCAAGTTGCTGAATTTTTTCCTTGCGTTAGAGCTTAAATTTACGTTGGTAAAAGGCATTAACTCGCTGGTATTATTGCTTTTAAATGACTTGAGAATCACCTTCCACTCGTACTTTCCAACCCCATGTCTTGTTTTCACTCCACCCCAGTTCACCTGCAACAACGTGGAGGCTTGGTAACTCAGGTCGGATCCAGGCCCATCACGTATCCACCCACCTTGTGGCTTTGACGTATCCACGATTATTATACCGCTACAAACGAGTTGATGTATTTTGTCTCTCAGGTCAGACGCTTTTAGGGAGACTTTGTAGGTTGTATTATCCTGAAGCTTTAGCCCAGTTATGGTCTGGTATACATTGGTGTTTGGCAGAGTACCACTGACCGGTGAATTAAAAGAGCAAGGAGAACTTCCTTGCAGAATGGACCATCTTAGATTAATTTGGCCACATGATACTGAAAATCCAGATATCTTTAAAAATAATCTGCTTGAGATATACTGGTAGGTGCTAGGCGACTTGAACTTGGAGTCCATCATTTGCAAGTTGCCAGTCTTCAAAACAATACTATCTGTCACTGCTCCAGGGCAAGTTCCAAGAATACCATTGCACCTTACATGTAATAACACAATTAACACATTGTAAATACACAAGAAATTCATTTCAAGTGAGCAAAAAATATAAACAAACCATGCTTTAGTGTGGGTGCGTTGGAGCTGTGCCCATGCTATGCCTCAGTAGCTGAGTAACTTTGCACGATGGTCTAGGTGATTGAGATGGTGCAATTGCCTTACTTAGCTGCAAAGGAGAGCTGTAAGTATGCTCTCTTGAAAATAATTATAACCTCCGCAAAGTAGAGTGAAAATGGGTCCACGACGATCGCCCTCATGTCTAGATTTTGACGGAATCCGCGTGACGCAAAAATTGATGCACATTACATGTACATGTCAAAAAAGATGTAAATCATTAACCAAATTTTTTGAGTGGCGTGTCATGTCATTTGCAAGGAGTTCCAGTATAATTATGGCGAATGTAAATGACACATGTATAACTACCACAATAAATCCTGCTTCTCTTGGTTTAATTTTCATAATTGATTTTCCTATACCCATTAGAGGCTTTAGAAACTAAGAATACACATTGTTTGTGATTCTTTACCCTGGGTGCAGTGCAATGCTCTTTATTTGGTTTATTTTTCTTAACTCCTACCTCTCTGGCTGATCACAGACGTCAACAGCAGATCGACATATAGTCCCTTTTGGCCTCATAATAAAAGTGCAAGTTCCATCACCAACACACTTAGAAGTCCTGATACAACTTGATGAAGGGAAAGACGATTGACAAGAATATCCCACCCCTGAACATCTGAAACAGACAACAGATAAATTTAACTTTTAGCTTTACAAACTGAAAACATGAAGTGAACAGAGTATCAATAAAAGCAGTGATCAATGATTAACTCAAATTCATATGAATCGTTGAGAAATATGCATGTATTCACAATTCGTTCAGGTCTTCAACTATTACTGATTATTCTCAAAGATTCTCTTCTAGGATCTTGGAATATTGTAAAGGTTTTTGCAAGGATCTACAATCACTGTCATTAGTCGTTGGTACACACGTCTTCTTTCCTTCACCCAAAGCTGGACAACGCAATGTACCTGAACTCCTTGTTCAATGCATTTCAGTTTCTTAACAGCACTAAAAGGTGGGAGTCAGAGGAAGGACAATTTAACGGCCACTGTACTAACTATGTGTCACTGATTGTGCACCATCCTAGAGAAAATTGATTTTGTTCAAGATCCATAACAGATTGATTTAATTGGGGATACAACAGGTACCTCCAAATATCCACCCCAATTTCCCCTCAGAGATAGCAGTTATACTGTACTCTGCACTATTAGACAACAAATGTATAAGTAATCCATCAAAACATATTTTAAATGTATGCATACATACATGAATTATAGATAAAAGATATGTAACTTCAAGAGACAATTTGATTAACTATGAACACTGCTGAGGATTATCATTGCCATGACCGTGCACTCAATAAATTGGAAAACACAAGGCAGTGGCATATACCTGCCAGCTTTGCAGGTGTCCTGTTTAGTGCATTTGTTTGTATCGTCACATGGGACTGTGGGACGATTGGACCAGGCACTGTTAGCACGGGCTGTTGCATCATACAAGTCGCACCATTGACACTTGTTTGAAGGATTTAGGGTCTGATGACCATAGTCCTGACCTGTAAACGAAAAACTGAATTTACAAAAAACATTCATTTTTGTATACCGATATAATGGTGTGACATGGTAATTACATCTGCATACAGTGTGTGTATACATGTGTGTATTTTGTACGACAGGTTAATTAAGAAGCTGTTGATGGGATATAACAACAGTAACACTTTAACACAGTGTAGTTAGTTTGTATAGTGTGATCGTCCGGGTGAGGATAGTTCTGAAAAGAACTGTTGTTGGGGACTGACGCTTTGACAACCTGAGCGGAAGTCATCTTCAGAGTCAAGTGAATAGTGTTTGTCAGTCAATGATGTTATAAGTCTGGTCCGTTGAAAGTGATTGGTCAGTTTAGATAAGATGGCTGAAAGACTCGTGTAAAGTAAACAGACCAAAAACCGACAAACTTAACTAACAATAGACGGATTGAAACCGACCAATGACTGATGACAAACTTTACATGAGTCATTCTGCCAATACCATCACGGCTAAACTGACCAATCACTTTTAAAGGACAAGACTTATAACATCATCGACTGACAAACATTATTCACTTGACTCTGAAGATGACTTCCGCTCAGGTTGTCGAAATGTCAGTCCCCGACAACAGTTCTTTTCAGAACTACCCGTAACCGGACGATCACACTAGACGAACTACGGGGGTTCAAACCATTAACTATGATACAATGTAGTTACCTGCTATCTTGCACATGCATTTGTTGTTCAGCAATCCAAATCCGGTTTTCAGACTGCAGCTGTTGCCATTACAGTACTGACACACAGAGTTACAAGTGAAAGGAGTGGCAGTACACTGGCCATTGCGACAGGTGTCTTTACGTGTGCACTTATCATTGTCATCACAAGCAACACCGTCACGATTTGACCATGTACTGATGCTGTTTCCTGGATCACACCACTACAGTAAAAAAAGAAACATTTTGACCACTGGAAAACCATAATTTGCTCACAGTGATGTACTTTTGCTGGTTAAGCTACTTAATGCAATGTTAACAATAGTCACCAAAAGCATCTTATTATTATATCGACCTCAACAGTAAAGTTGTGGGCATTGCAACCTTTGACCAACAACTGATGATACATTTTTCCTTTCAAACATTGCAAACTTACTAACACAGGTCAAGGGAGAAGCTATCTGTCCGCTGGGTCAGTTTTTAAGTTATTACACGTATATACACCTACATGTACATGTAATATGCTTTGCATAATAATATTGACCAATGCAAAATATAAATGGCATTCAGTAGCAAACAGCCATTTTTCCTTTCGCATTTTCATCATGTCAAGATCAACAGAAATTGATGGCAATCGATAGCAATCTAAATACTTATGGAAATTTCTCTTGTGACTATTAATTAACTTGTACCTATCAATTCAACTATATTTTTTTATTAACTAACAGCTATAAATAGATATTGATTGATCAATCAATTTCTGAAGTCAATTTTCCTTGATTGGTCAGGCCAAGACATAATCTTACAAAAAATGCAATGTGTATACAGATGTTTATATCTGTGTATGTCTAGATGCCTGTATTAAACAAAATTTCACCTTGGTGTAATTATTATACCTGGGGTGAAAGTAGTGCATCTCCAAAGTAAAATGTAAACAAACTATAAATACAAAGCAATGTCAATCTTTTTTTTTTTTTTTTTTCACTTCACTCTCTCATCTTCCTTTTAGTGCTCTTCTCCCTTTTAGGATCGTTTGTAGTGATTGAAGAGATTGGAATCATAAAATCCAAGCGAATACATGTGGCTCACTTAGTGCAAATGAACACACTTTTCCTTAGCCAGGTTTTCATACACAAATGTACATGCAGTCATACATGTATGTATACATGATATACATACATGAAAGAGATAACTACATAGAGAGCCCAATTTTTATTAATTTTTTTTTTTATAAAGGAATGCTTGGTATTAAATATCAATACTGCACATTTCCGGCCTGTGACTGTCAAATAGAACAATTACCTGGCATGGATTTCCAGGTTTATACTGATATTTAGCAAAGCATGTTCTTTGACCACCATGCTGTATAATGCAGTATCCAGATTGGATTGGACAGCCACTGCCATCATGTCTTTCACATGAAAGACAGTTATAGGGTGTTCCTACACATGCTCCATTCAAACATCGATCACTTTTGGTCCTCAAGTTGTTGTCACTGCATTGTAGGTTGTTGTTGTTAGTCCACTGCTGTTTGTAATTGCTGTCACATTGCTGAAAGTAAAAATTATTTACATTTGAAACAGTAAACTAAATCCCGTACTGTACACTGGAAGAGTAATTTTTAAATGTTTTAAAATATATGACTACAAAAATATGATTATTTATCCAAGATGACTGTCAAGCTATAAAAGCTCTAGTTCAACTCTAGGTCTCATTCGCTACATGTAATTGTACTGCATTCATGGAGGTCCTCTTTAGAGTTTTAAAATTTTCATTTCAACTTTCCCTCCATTCAGAGTTTGGTTGTTATTTTTAATAAACTCTTGCTCGCAGTGACTCGATCCCCAAGCTTTGTTCTATGTGTTCACATTAGTGAAGCTACATGTAAGTTATGCTTGTTGTATGCCTATATATCCAGCATGTGCCAGCTGTGTCAGCTTGTAGTGCTGGGAAGATAACTAGCTAGGCTTGGGCAAGTCACAATTACCTAATTACACTCTGGCACAATGCTGGCTAGAGCTTTTGGCTCATAGTGTTATTTAGAGTTAGGCCTCTACATACGTCTCGTAGATTCTAGATTTCAGATTTAAACAGATCTTAAGGAATGACAAACACTGCCACTAAAACAAATCACTTGGTGAGTCACCTCAACAGGTTCAGTGACAATTAAACTCTTTGCAGGATCAAAAACAGCAATCTTATGGCACGTACTCTACTAAACTCTGCTGAAGTCAATTCAACATTGAATTTCCACATGACTTCAGTATTCAGAACTCACTTGAGCCTGCTTAAATTATCTAGCAGTTCCATGCCTATCCACTTTATAAATGCTTTAAAGTACAAAAACGTTATGTGTTGACCTCTTGATCACTTGGCAGTCAAGATGTCTAAGGTTTGTTTCCTAAAATTGTTGAGAATTTTTTTCCTTTATATTTACCTGTGCTTCTAATCATTAAGAAATTGTCTTTAAAAATTGTTCATAATAATTGACAGGATACCCACTCCACTGTCAAGCTGTACTAAAAATTTGTCTTAACCCAGTCATAATCCTGGTTGGAGGAAAGCATTGTGGGAGCAAATAAATTATGCCCAGAAACACAATACAACGACCCCAGCTGGAGCCTTAGAATTCAGACCTCTAAAAATAATCAGAGTTCGCTGATGTATTTACTAGTATACTATGTATTATAAACAATAAGTTACTAATAATTACAAGGACTTACATGTAAATCGTATTGCTTTTTATTATATAAACACCAGAGAAAGACCAGGATTTTTCCTTTCACTAAAAAATCATATCTTCATTGCACGCAGTGAAGATACTATTTTTATCCTTCACACTGTCAAGATATCTTTCCTTTTTGATAACATTTTTCTTTTGTCCCTTTAACTACACTTAAATTTGTTGATGTATGATTGAAACATCTTCGGATCTTCTTCGGTCGTCTTCGGCAATCTTTGGCAATCTTCAGCAATCTTTGGAAAATATTCAGAAATATTTGGAAAATGTTCGGAAGCATTTGTGTGGCCTTCGGAACAATTTTGGAAAATCTTCGGAAATCTTTAGAAAGTGGTCAGAAATCTTCAGAAAATCGTCAAAAATAGAATATTACATGCCTGCTTGTGGATACGAATTTTATCTTCTCGTGTTCAACTCGATATCTCACTCGTTTGCTGCACTCACTCATGAGATATTGAGCTGAACACTCAAAGATAAAATTTGTATCCACGTGCGGGTATGTAATACCCTCTATATTATAACAATACAATGCACATGTATGTGCACTGTACCCCTTTTCTTCATAGCAAAAGCTTGAAAGATTTCATCATTACCTGGCATGGATATCCTGGCCTCAGGTTCCCATAACGAAAGCATGTTTTCACCCCTCCCACAATGATTGTACAATATCCCGGTTTAACAAGACATGCATCATTGTAACACTCTTCACATGATAGGCAGGTGAATGGAGTACCAGTGCATCTTCCATTAGAGCAGTGGTCATTTCTGGTGCAGGCTTTACCATCATTGCATGGTAGGGCATTGTCATTTGTCCATGACGTCTTGTTACTGTAGTGGCATTTCTAATATGACAATTCAAAAGATATTGAAATCAATTTCTAATTTCTCAAAATTGTTAATTTTCATGAATTTTATATGACATTATATTAACCGCTCCAGGTGGTGAATATAACGTTTCTGAGCTTTGTTACTAAGCTTGCCACCTTTGCCATCTTGGCAAGTAAACATGGCGGACAGTTGCTGAATGAATTTTTTCATTTATTCGGCTGACATCACTCCAAGTCCAGGATATTTGAAAGGATGGAGAATTTTCAAAATGACTGCTGTCGCCCTTGGACCAACAATCCTTTCAAGAACTCGTATTCAAGGCATTCAAGAGTCGTAAACACAGTGGTTATGTTGATCGCCAGCAGGTCAGACAGATTGACCAAAATTTATTTTCTTCAAACTAAAACTACTCATTCTTAGACAATGATGACAACTGCGAATGAAGTCAACAACGATAAAACAAAGGTACCAGATGAATTTATTTTTCGCAGTGTTTTGTTCGTTTGTTTTACTGCCAAAGTCAGTGAGTGAATTGATTCCCAATCGATGTACATGTAAGCTTATTAAAACTACGGCTGCATATGTATATGCAAATGAACAATTGTGTATCTGTTTTTATATTTTAGTCCATTATTCTCTGTTGTTCAGCTCTCAAATTATACTAAAACAATTATTTGCCCCAGGCTCAGTGAATATTGTTGACAATATTCTCTGAGCCTTCGGCAAACAATTGTTAATTATAAAAATTAAAAGTGTTTTTATAGTGGCCTATGTAACTGAGATACATACTACGCACACTCTGATTGGTCAAGAAAGTTGCCAAACCTATGTTCTATTGTACTGGTAAACAAATTGGTTCCTGATATGGCAACTCTACACAAGAATGAGAACTCAAAACACTGGCAATAACAAATGTAATAAACAGTTTGGTCTTTTCACTGGCTGAGATATTTGATAACACGAATATCTTTTCATATGGAAGAAGTTGGTTGTGATATATAGGTGTGAGGTACGGTTATGTAAGGTAATGTGAGGTAATTCATTATTTACATGTAGAGTAACAAGCTCTGCTTAGCTAAAAAGCTACTTCATAGGTAGCCCACTATTTAAATAATACAAATATACATTTATTTAATTGAAGCAGAAGATCACTCCAAAAAGCTTACTTTCTTTTCTCTCCGCTTATAGAAAGTAAACATTCAGCTTTTCCACCCATCGAAGTTTCAGCCTCTGAAGTGCCTGCTATCCAGAAGAAATTCGTCTTGAAAAAAGCGACCTCGGAGGCCACCATTTTGAAACTGTCTTGGCAGCCAGGCCGTGTTCATGTGACATCATTCCGTCTGACTCGAAATTGGCAGAAAGGAGAAAACCTTGCAACTGACTTGGCATCCTTCACAAGGTCACCAAAATCGATTTTTTTTCAACGCGATTATCCACTTCACTATCTTCAATGCTATCATTTCGGAGTTTAGAACATGTTTAGCTCAAAATAATATGGCTCAAGAGCAGCCATAACCCAGAATGGTAGTTAAAAGGCTCTTCAGAAGCCATGTGGAAAAAAAAATTCTCTCGGATGGAAGGATGTCACGAAAAAGTGGCCTGGCTGCTGAGTACTGTTCAAAATGGCGGCAACAATGTACAAATTTTGGGCTTCTTTGGAGACGAATTTCATAAGGAAAACCTGCACTTTAGAGGCTGAAACTTTGGTGAGTAGCTAAACTTAGTACAAGGTTTTTATTAGGGTTGACAAAAAATATACGGTTTTTGGAGTGACCTTAAGTACAAAAGTAAATACAAACTAGTTAAAATGTAAGTACATAAAATTAAAGTGATAATTGACAATAAAAGATAAGCTTGATCTTTTTTCCATTGCAAAAATGTTTTGCCAATTCTGTTTACACTTGAGTTATGAGAGAAGTTTTAAGCACTCTGAGTGCTTTCTTCTGTGGTCTGTGGAGTATGTATTTCTGACTACAGCTGGACTAGATTGATCAATTTTGGTTGTTAAAAAGTAGGGAAATGATTTCTGACGAGATGACATTAAAGTTCATCAGTAGTGTCAACTT
Source organism: Orbicella faveolata (assembly GCF_042242905.1). Lineage (NCBI taxonomy): Eukaryota > Metazoa > Cnidaria > Anthozoa > Scleractinia > Merulinidae > Orbicella > Orbicella faveolata. Next base: position 20,420,456 of record NW_028301554.1, read on the forward strand.
TAATTAAACCCAATGTGGTTTGGTTTCCATGATAAAGCAAGTTTCAAGCAATAGTTTTCATTTGGCAAAAATATACAGAAAAAACGAAATTCCAAGCCTCAACAAAAGTAAATAAATTCTAAATAAATTTCAAAGGCAGTGTTTCTAGACTTCAATTACTGGCACTACAGTTAGCTTAAAATAGTGCTCCGGTTAGCTTAAACATTGCTCAAGTTAGCCTAAATATCACTGACATGACAGTGCTTAGCTCTCAATAATATTGTCTGGATTTTAACCCTTACACAAAACCCTTATTCCTCGTTGACACTTACCAATAATGTCATTAATTGACATAATTCACCATTTCGAGTTTTCAATGAGCCCTCACCCAGTCACTAAGTTCATGATGCCTTTATATTTACTAATAAAATGCTTAACTAGGACTCTTTCATACCTGACAACGATTCCATGGATTGATTGTATTGTATCGATAACAGTTTCCATTTATTCGGCATTGCCTTAATTCACACTTCGCTCCAATTTTATAGTAGCAGGAATAACAGCTGCAGGTATAACTACCAACTGTGTTGTGGCAGTTATGTTGACATGGCCTTGGGTTTGAGTTACACTCATCCACATCTAGAAAAAGAAACCATTCTGAATTTTACTCATTTTCGTCATTAAGTTAGGGAGCCTATATAACAAAATTGTAGTAAGTTAGTGAAGCTGACTTTTTTAGCATAGGCCCTTCAGTTGTTTTGACAAACCTGTGCTAACACTCAAGTTGTCAGCCTCAATAACTCACTACAGCTAATTAACCTACATTATCCTACATAATCAAATCAAAAGTGGGCAATTTACTTAAATACATTTTTGAGGATTACATTCACAATCATTGTAAAGAATTTTGATTCATTTGATAAACAATTCTTAGGCTATCAACACAAACATGCATGTACTGATGGACATCGTATTGCTGATGGGAAAGTGAATCAATAAAAAATTTTGGGATTATGACACCTCTGAGGAAAAGAAATGAACTGTAAAGGCACACCCAAGAAAATGGTTTCAAGCACCCTGGAGGAGCCTTTTTTATTTAAATATCTGATGTAGAATATGTAGTCAATATTTAGTAGATGAAAGTGAAGTGTGATCATCTGTAGAATATGTAGTCAATATTTAGTAGATGAAAGTGAAGTGTGATCATCACAGTAAATTTTCCAATTTAAGCAACTGGAAAGAAGAAGCCTGAAAAAAATCAGGGCTTCAACGGGATTCGAACCCGTAACCTCTGCGATACCGGTGCGATGCTCTACCAACTGAGCTATGAAGCCACACATTGACCTCGCTCCCAATGTGTGGCTTCATAGCTCAGTTGGTAGAGCATCGCACCGGTATCGCGGAGGTCATGGGTTCGAATCCCGTTGAAGCCCTGATTTTTTTTTTCAGGCTTCTTCTTTCCAGTTGCTTAAATTGGAAAATTTACTGCGATGATCACACTTCACTTTCATCTACTACCACAGTTCAAATATGAATTATTTCATATATACTTCACATCATTTCACTCACGGGAAGATATGAACTCAATTAATTGACCTCACTCCCAATGTGTGGCTTCATAGCTCAGTTGGTAGAGCATCGCACCAGTATCGCGGAGGTCACGGGTTCGAATCCCGTTGAAGCCCTGATTTTTTTCAGGCTTCTTCTTTCCAGTTGCTTAAATTGGAAAATTTACTGCGATGATCACACTTCACTTTCATCTACTACCGCAGTTCAAATATGAATTATTTCATATATACTTCACAATATTTAGTAGGCCCTATAACATAAATGTACATCAAAAAACTCCAAAACATATTAAGCTTACATCTGGACAATAGTTAACAACTATTTGCCCTCAGGGGAGGGGGGCACTCTCTTATATGGGCTATATGGGTAAGCGCAGCCCTGAAGGGTATGGTTTTTCTGCTGTTTTGGTCATAAATAGGGTATCGATTTTGGCCATTTTGGTCATAACTAGGGTATGGTTCTTGCACTTAGGTCTTGATATGGGTATATTTTCAAGAAGAAGCTCCTTTTGCATCATTATCGAAAAGAAAATCAACAAAAGCCATTCATAAATTATGTTTACGGCAATTTAACATTGGTCTGGACTAGGGAACTGATTATAAGGCAGGTCTGAAACAGGGTTTTGAGTTAAGGGTCAGCTCATAAATAGGGTTTCAAATTTTTGGTCAGGTCAAAAATAGGGTAGGGAAAATCACAGATTTTGGTCATAAATAGGGCAAGGGTTTTGGAAAGCGAGCCACACACCCCCGCAAATTTTTCTGGGAGTACCCCCCTCCCCCAGGTATTCGCCAAAGGTTAAAAGAATCTTGGAGTCAGATTAACTTGCCACCTCCAAGCTAAAATTACATCCTTTTTATGCATGGAGGATTTCCACTGGGCATTTTTGAAAGATTGAATAGCAATTTTGCACTGGCAACAGAAGAACTTGTTCTCGTTTTGTCGAGCCATTTTGAGAAAATGAAATAGCCAATACTCATGAACAGACAAATATATTCATGTAGGCCCATTTTTCTTGCTCGTCTGAGAACAGCAGCTCAACAAAATGATACCTATACATTGAAAGTAACCAAGTCTTTAAACATTTTTCTATTGAAATAATGTATCCAAAAAACAAATAGATCTTCAATTCCAGTTACATTTTGTTGTTACTTATCATTTTGGCCTTCTGAGCTAAAGCTACGCGTGAGAATGTTCTTACATGCTCAGTAACAAAGCCTCTACCAGTCTTACACCTGTAATTTGCACGGATGCACCGTCTTTAACCTTGGCTTTTCTAATTCTAGGAAGACCAGCCCTGGCACATACTTGTAACCAGGCCTTCTCGTGTTTTTCTGGTTGTCATCAATAACAAAAACCTCATTGCGTGTCAAAAGAACATCATGGGAGACGGATTCCCCAAATAGGACGGTTGTGGCTCATCCCATCTGAACCCCCCTCTCTTTTTATGGTCAGTCATCACTCATTACTCTGAGAAAAGGGGCAATACAGAATATCAAAGGCTCCTGTGAGCCAGCTCATGGATGAACGTTTCTTTGTGCCTCAGTTTCAAAACAAATCTTCGTGTGAAACTGAGTTTGATTTGCATAAAAATGAACCTGTAGACGGAAGCCATATGAATTGTTTCCCACTGAGACTCGTTCTCACACAGAGGCAAGTGGCAACTCGGAAATGGCCTATTAGATGAATGGAGAAAAGGTAGTTGAATAAAAAGGGAAGAGAAAAACAGGAAAATAAAAAAAACATCTTTTGGTCAAATGTGATGCATAGGTTCTGATGTCCAAATATGGTTGCTTATTGAAACCCTTTATGTGGCTGAATTCGTTCTTTGGTAAAACCATTTCACAATAAATAATCATTTATTACATATTTGAAATAGAACAAAGACAAAAAATCAAGATGAACACCACTTTTAATAGGAACAGTTTCTTAAATTTCTTATTAAGTCCACTGAAATACTGACTACTATAATGAAGCACATAGAAGCTAAGAGGAGACATTGTAACCAACAGTCTCCTATACATGCAGATTATACATTTTGTGTTAAGTTATAAATAGCATAATCTTCACAGCAGCAGGACACACATGTAGTAGAAGTACAGCATGATAACAACCATTTTAAGAATTGCGTGAAAATTAAACAGGTATAAGCTGGAACAGTTAGGATAGCTTATACTTCAAATAAACATTCCAAGATTTGTATGTAATTAATGGAGACAGATTAACACAGTCTATTCTTGTGTTCCCTTAAGATGGGTTCTAATAGTTTCATTTAACTGTAGTCCCAATGTAAAGGACTGATGTTACTCTACATGTACATGCTCATGTATATGAACATGATATGGAGCTACTAATTTTAAGTTGAAGTTGTACTTCTGTATTCCACTGTAAAGTTACAGGTTGATTTCTGAGTTTTGTCAGACACATGTAGTGAGTTCAGGTGGATTTCATTTGTTGACATTCTTGACTTAAAGAAACCCACATGAGGTTCAAAAGTGTTACCAACTCTGTAATTACACATGCAGTTTTAAATATTTGCTTGTAACTGATGTCTTTCGCAAAGAATGAGTTCAAAAGCTCCAGTGGCAGCTGACACAAGTGTTGAAAGTATCTTATTCTCTTTGTAAGCAGGAGTATTTGACACGTATAGAATCAGTAATGGTGCTGTTAGTATTAACATCTGCTTACTTCTTACTGTCACTTGCATATTATATTGTAGTTGTTACTGCAGCATTCATCTGGGTTATTTGCATATGCACAATAGTACAACTTCACCTGCAATACGAAATAAAGATAACAGTTACATATTTTAAAAAGGTATAACTAGTTGTACCTATCGGTAAGTGCCAACGAGTGAATTGAGTTAGTAAACAGGAGTCGATTAAATTTTGTAATATTTATTTGGGATACTTCTAGTATAACAGGTGTTAAAATAAATTTCTTTTAGTTAATGTTTCAAATTATTGCTGTAATTGAAACAACATTGTTTATTTTTCAACTCAGTGAGTGAACAAACGCTAACCACTTAATTTTTTTGTATTTTTAACAATCCTGCGTGTGGGACCTCATTGGGCGATTATCTTGTCTACCATTCTGCTTTTTGAGGCGTATACATCTTGGATTTGTTGTGATTGAATCATACAATTGCTAAAGCTCAACAAGACCCGAGTTGTTTTCTGGAATGAATTCGAGTGTTGTTTACTTGATTCAGGGTAATGCTCAGGATTTGTTCGCCATCCGTTCAACGAATTATTTCGGTAAGTAGTTTGTCTGACATTCTGCTTTTTGAAGGAGAATGTAACTTGAATTTGTTGCAATTGAATCGCATAATTGGAAAACCTCATTCAGCGAAGGTGCTCTTTGAGAGTAAATTTCAATCAGTGTGTTGACAGCTCAAATCGAACCAACGAGTTCACTTCTGACGACCTCTGAGCAAAGTTCTTGCAATTAAAAGAAATTTCAAACCAAACATATACCATTAATCACTTAAAAACTTACCGTGAATCACCGAATTGATTGCAAATACTCCTTTAAAAACACATTCAAATTAAACAAATAACATTCACAATCTCCATCATATTACATGCAAGCTTGTTTTACACTGTTCTCTGCTCAACACTTTTGTCTCCATGAAAATGCGTTAAATCTAAGTTACATGTACCTCATTGATCCTTTACTAACTTATTTTACATTCACCTTCAAAAAGCAGACGCTGTGTCCCTACACGTATGTTCAGCAGCCGGAGAGGTTTTTCAAAGTAGTCCATGTCCGAATTCAGAAGGCTTCCGGCCGGTTGCCGTGGGTTGGTACATTTCGCTGACCCCTAGTCCACGGACTACCCCAATGGACCTGGTCCATGGACTACTTGAATGGACTACCCGTGGACTACCCTAAATGGACCATCCTGAAATCTGTGGTAAACATAAATTTAACGAAGCTAGAACCCGAACAAAAAATGCAATCGATCAACAAATACAATTACAGAACACTTCCTTTAACTATGAACAGATTTAATACCCAACTGGACCTTTGTCACAAAATATTACAACCGAAATCAAGGAAATGAGTTGCTTTTCTCGTTCCTTGTCATGGCGTAAAGAACTGGCTCGTAAGTCAGACATGAATGCAATTATATGTGCAAAATTTCCACTTACCATAGCTAGCATGCTTTCCATATTGTGAGTGACCGTAAGCGACTACTGCGCCTGCTAGCTACACTCTTTTGCAAGATGGCGGTGTATGGGGTTATGTGAATGTTGTGTCTTATCATGTAGGTAACAAAAGGAAATTTCGCTCGAATCCAATATTTTGTGGCAAAGGTCCAGGACCATCCAGATGTTAAGGTTGGAAAAGTTTGAGGATTAAATCGCAGCTGTTCTGATCGATCGCATCTCTTGTTCAAGATCGTTAAACCTGTTACATTGCAAGTGTTCTGTAATTGTGATTGTTGATCGATCGCATCTTTTGTTTGGGTTCTAGCATCATTAAATTTATGTTTGCCACATGTTTGCCACAAATTTTCAGGGTGGTCCATTTAGGATAGTCCATGGGTAGTCCATTCAAGTAGTCCACGGACCAGGTCCATCAGGGTAGTCCATGGACTAGGGGTCACCGAAATGTACCAACCCGGTTGCCGTGGCGCAGTGGTAATAGGTTTCGCTTGCCATGCCGGTGACCCGGGTTCGATTACTCTTGGGGTCGCCTGTCATAAAGTTCTTGTTATGTTGTTTTCCTTTTTTTAAAAAAAAAAAGTCTCACTGCCGGACGCAGAGTATTTTAACAAACCTGTCCGGCTGCCGGACATGTAGCCACAGCGAAAAGCAGAATGTCAGACAAACTACTTACCGCAAAAATTCGTCGAACAGATGGCAAACAGATCCTGAGCGTTACTCTGAATCAAATGAAATTGTTACTTTAGTTTTTGAACAATAGATGCCAATGTCAAATGACATGAATATTTGGAATTGGTTAGCTTAAAACCATAACTGTAATTTCCAAATTATTCAATTTGGAAATTACTGTCATGGAATTTTAGTACAAATTATTCAAATCATTCTTAATGTACACAGCTGTTCTATAGCAAGTTCTTACGTTAGACTAACTAAAGTCATTTCTGTTATGCATAAATTTACGAAGCTGATATGCATCATCTCTACCTGACAAGCAAAGTTTTGATTCAACAAAAATGTTGACATCAGTTTTTCAATCTATGGCTGAAGGGCCATGGATTCTATGTCATTGAGCGTGTCTGTTAACCAAAATCGTGTAACAAGAGAACATTCGTACTTAATCAAACTTCGGATGTGCGAGGATTGCTTCCCGATTTATTTCCGAATGACCCACTGTACGATTGAGAGGAACAAAACATGTGAAGATTAGTCACGATTGATTTTTCGGTAGACTTTTGGTTGGTCAAACCTGTCAATGTTCGTAAGAGCGAGTTGCTTGTCAAAATGGAGAAAAAAATGCGAATTTACTAGAAGAAGCACAGCATTACGGAGCGTTATCAATGACTACGATCTCTAACCGCTAACCGTACATAAAACATTGTAGACTCGTTTTCCCACGCTCTTTGAAGTGACGCGAATTGGTGAGTAGACAAAGTTTTCTATTTTTTCTGATATAACCAGGTACAGCTATCAGCGAATATGCCAAAACATTGTTCTCGAATGATCTTGCATGATTTTGGGTGGTTTCCAAAAGGTTTTGATTGGAAATACGATTGTTACGTGCCTTCAAAGCAGCTATCGAGCAAATAAAACGCACATTTGCAAATTGATGTTTATTTCATGTTTTCATACAACTCGGAACTCAACGTAATGTTTGTTATAAATATTTGTTTCAGCTACATGTACAGGCAGGATCGATTCTAAAACGCTCTGCTAACAAAAAGCTATCTGAACCAGGTTGATACAAAGATCGTTCACATAAATTCTTCACATGGAAATTCTGGATTCTTTAAAAGTCAAATACCGACAGATCAGGAAGGTTTGCTTTACATAATTATCTAAACAAGAGTAAGTTTCGTGTCATCTGTTCACCATTGTTAAAGCTTAACTGGATAATATTTCTACATTATCTCAAAGGGATGTCATTGGTTTTATGAAAAGCTTTTATGGAGCTAGAGTTATTGACGTCACCGTCTTTGGCTACATGGCACGCGAAAGTTTCCCGCGTCCGCTGGCGTTCCCGTCTTGGCCTTCCCGTCCTTGCATCGTATAAAGGTCCCTAATGTTGCTTGTGATGCCGAGGACATTAATGCCATGCACTCAAATTTTAAAGCAATATTGCTCAATGTAGAACAGAATCTGCAATCAGGCCGGTTACATCACTGGGCGACTCAAATGGAACAGAAATCAGGAATTCACTGTTCGCGGTAATTCATTCCTCTCAAGGAAACTCAAATCCCTTTCGAGGGATTATTCAACCCTTTCAAGGGATTATTCAGCCCTTTCGAGATATTTCAAGGGATGAACTATGGATTGACAAGCTTGCTCATGAAGAAGGGTCTTTTTTAGCTCAATTTTTTTAAAACAAAATTTAAACAAGAAAAGTGTTGGTCTTCTGGTTAGACCACAAAACAGTTGTTTTTGGACGTTTTCGGAAGGTGCGAAGTGCCATAAGTGCAATCCTCGTGTGTGAAGTGCGTGAGCCTCCCACGCCCATAGGGTGTGTGAGGCGAGAAAATGACTGTCGGCTTTTCATACAACGAATTCGCTCCAAGCGGGGGTCGTATAATGTCACTGAGGTGACAGAAATTGCTTGACAGCTCCACCCACAACTTATGGTATGAATGGCTAGCTCACTTAATACATTGCCATTAAATATTCCTTGAAATCTATGAATGAAGAGGTTTGTCGGGGTTTTCAACGGCCATTCGCATGCATGAATGACCCTGAGAGCAAGCAAATCTACACGCAAACAAATTATTTCTGCACGTGACTGAACAATACTTAATCCTATAAAACTTATAACTTATTACCTTACAAAATCATCAGGTTTATAAGACGTTAAGTCTCGTTCAGTCTGTAGCCCCAAGACAAATACGTGCAGAAATCATTTGTTTGCGTGTATATTTGCTTGCTCTCGGGGTCATTCATGCATGCCAGTGGCCGTTGAGAAGCCCGACCTGTCCATCTTCAGTTATAAATTTCAAGGAATATTGCCAATGTATTTAGTGAGCTAGCCGTTCATACTTAGAGTAAAATGATAATTTTTACGAGTGGACCACTGCTAAATCGCTCGCAAGTGTGGAGTCAACGTCTTCCATTTTCCCGCGAGAATTACTCTCTTTACAGTGAAACTGATACGGCATCTATATCTTTTTGATGAGGTGTGAGTGTCATTTGATGACAGGTTGCGTCAGAATTAAACCAATGGGAATTTCCCGTTGCTGGAAGAACAGGTGATTTTGAACGAATTTAACATATGCATGCCGGACAGTGGTATTTTTTAGCGTCTCTCCCCATTCTCCCTCACTATTTTTATATTCACTTCAGACCTTTCATTCGAATATTGACCGTCGCCCGCATACGCAAAAAATACGACTGTTTATTTTTTAGCGTCTCTCCCCAGTCTCCCTCGCTGTTTTTACATTCGCTTCAGACCTTTCGTTCGAATATTGACCGTCACCCACATTCGCAAAAAATACGACTGTTTGCAGTCTCTCTTCTGGTAGGAATTATAAATGTTATCCAGAATTTTTGTCCGAGTTCAGTTTGATAATAAGAACTACCTCTTGTCAGAAAAGAAGCTTTTGTTATCTGGAGACATTGAATTAAACTCAAGTCCTGCAGAGATTCCTAATCCACTTACCTACCACTGTGGATTCATGTGCTCATCAAGCACCCATTTTTGGAATGTTGTAATCACTTTGCACATCATCTATGTGGGGGAGGAGAGACCTAACACTCTGAAACAAGATTGTTTTTGTTTGGAGTGAATTGTCAGTCTGTAACACTGCTAAAGGCACAAGGCTTGCTTGTGTTCTTAGTCTGCTCATTTCACTTTTAACTTTCTCACTAACCTTTATATTGTTTTCATTCATAGTAAGAATATACATATGCAGTGCAGAGCTGTTCTTGTTCTTTTGCAGTTGTTCAGCATGTGGTAATTGACATTTGTTATTTGGTATAGATTACTTGACATTCATTTGGCATTAGTTTGATAAGTATTTGACAGTTCTCTCTCAATCTCGCTTTCCACAATTTTAGCATTTAAGTCCCAGCGAGAGGGGAACTCGATGTAAGCTTCTTCGAAGCTACATGAAGCTACACGTCTCCTGGCCTAGAGAATTACACGTACCCCGGCCAGTCGAGGGTTGCGATATTGCTTTTTACAATAACTGTCTAATTTCCCACGTGTTGATTGGCTCATTTTTATCATCAATAAGAGTACAGATGGGTAAAATTTTAATTTATGCAAACTTTCAAGGTACACTTTCAGCTGTGAAACTGTCAACTTTTTAACCAATGATATTTTATGGACTTTTTTAAGTAGCCAATCAAAATGCGAGAAAAGCTATTGACAATTTTCATGTCATTTTGAATAAAATTCAGTTATCTTTGTTTACAGCAAGTTTACAGCGTCTTTTCCTCTCATTTATCCCGGCATTTGGCCACTTTGCGGTCTTGTTATTGTAAAAAACAAATTGACATCAATTTTCTATGCGTCTGTCCTCTTATTGATTTTAAATTGCGTCATAACATTGTCAAAGTTATGCGGCTTGTGGTTCCACAGCCACTTTGACAATGCTATGACGCAATTTATCATCAATAAGAGGACAGACGCATAAAAAGCTGATTTCAATTTGTTAATATGTCTCCGAATATACGAAAGACTTGTTATCAGCATTTCCAGTACAAACTACATCCATAGCATCGATCGATAATATAAATCGCCGACAGAAAGAAGTCAACTCTACAAGGAAAACACCCAACAATGACACAAAATGGGGTGTCTGGAAAACCCGAATAGCGAATAGTCGCAAATAGCGAATAATGAATAGTTAAATTCCGAATAGCGAATAGCAAATAGTATGAATAGCACGAATAGCCTCGAATAGTGCAAATAGTAGCAAACAGTCACAAGTAGTGGCAAATAGAAGCAAATAAGGTACCCAGTATCTCACAGTCAACCTCGCAGTAACGTGGGATGGGATTTTCCTGCATAGACTCTAATCAGGACAAAAGGTGTTTCTAAACGTAATTTCTTCTGTTTTCACCGCTGCAAAAGTGTAAATATGTCTTCATTAGGTTATCCTTGTGTTTTCTGTTTTCTTTATGTCGGCGATGGACAGCCCTAGCCTGAGTCCTGAGAAGAAAAGGTAATAAATTCACTGAAATTCTGTCGCTTATTTGAATAATTAATTAATGCAAGATATAGCTTAGATGTTTTTGTTTTTATAGCCAGTTATCAGAGAAGCTCGTTTGTGTCTTTTCAGTTAATAAACTAATCACATTCAACTTACCTCACATTTGTATTTGTATTGTTTGTTTTTTTTTTCACAGAACATGCTTGGTCGAATTTATCAGCGTCCGCAGATAAATGCTATTGCTCTAACTGGTCAATTTGAACAAATCCAGATCAGTGCTGGACTAAAGCAGTGACTATTGACAACTATTCGTCACTATTCGCGACTCTTCGCTACTGTTCGCCACTATTCGCACTATAGGCGAATCTTTGCTGACGTCATTGTTTACATTTTTCCTCATTAACATATGACTTTGCGCATAGAAGGCATCATGCTAGACACGATTTTACTAGAAAAACTTAAAGAGCTTGTGAAACTTAGTAAGTGGTGAAATTTTTGGCTCTCTGGGTGTAATATTCGAGGAGAAATTGGCTTTCAAAAACATCAAAATTTCTGTGTGGCAAAAGCGCTAATGAGCTCATACATTCTGTGTAAAATTTTGAGCTATTAAACCCTCGTCGCACAAAAAGTATTCAATACATCGCGCTCAAATTCCTTAGGACAGTAAATCGTGCTGTGCCCTTTCTATGGTCAGTATTAATCTCTTTGTAGCTCCATCAGAAACTGTATCGCTCATGGCAATGAGGCAAATATTGTAAACAAAGATTCTCCTATCCGAGACTAGTCGCACTATTCGTACTATTCGCTATTCATTATTCGCGACTATTCGCTATTCGCTATTCGGATTTTCCAGACACCCCACAAAATGGGACACAAAATGGCGAATGACAGCTCTCCGTATCCCCTGTCATATGACTATTTTCGGAATCGAGCAGTTTCCGAACGAAACAATCTAATTACTAGTACTCAAAAGTGCTCTTACAGTTATAGCTTTTAAAGAAAAAAAATGATACAACAAGGAGGCTTACCTTAGCTTCCAGATGACACGGAACTCATTTCATTCCTCCTCCGGGTGACATAAAAACATTTTTAAACGATTCCATCGATTCGTCCACGGACCACGGTCGATAGAGGTCGTAACTTTTAAGATTTCGATGCAAGTATTGTCGCTTTTAGGATTTCGATGTCGATTTGTCGCAGCTCATGTCCCTTAGCGTAATAACTTCCCATTTTTCAACCCGCGAAGGAATCCTTGTTTACAGATCGAACAAAAACCCATGACCTCCGTGCCACGTTGCAACTAGACGGCAAAACACTCGTTTTCGGACGTTTTCGGAAGGCGTTAAGCGCCGTAGGCGCGAGCCTCGCGTGTGAAGCGCGCGAGCCTCACACGCCCATATTTTTTAGCGTCTCTCCCCATTCTCCCTTGCCGTTTTTACACTCGCTCCGTACCTTTCGTTCGAATATTGACCGTCGCTCGCGTCCGCAAAAAATACGACTGTTTTGCAGTCTACGTTACGCCATGTTGTTGGACAAAAATTTACGCCCTTGTAGTACCCCCATAAAACTAGCCAAACATATGCACGGAAGTCTTTGGGACAAAAACAATACTTAGCAGGGGAGGTAGGAGAAAAAAAATGTTTAATCAGAATCGAGGGAGTGAGTGCCATTGGAGTGCCTTCTAAGCTCATGGAATGACTACGTCATCCATGAGCAAAAATGAAGCTATGGTATAAACACCCTTAAATTTGTGACACTCGTGAATTTTTAGCCAAATTATTTAAAGCTTACCGCTTCGGCAACAGGTTCCAGTATATCCCGCTCTACAATAACACCCTGTACTATGTGAACCAGTACTGCTTGTTTCATTGCATTTATCTCTATTACAGGGCTTTTCATCGCGTAACAGACCACAACTTCCGCAAGAGTTCTCTACGCTAAGTTTGTATCGCTTTCTCGAAATAATACCACTATTTCCGCAAGGATAAGAACAGCTGCTCCAGGATGACCATCTGCTGAGTACGCAATCTTGGGGTGTCTGACAGAGTTGTTGAGGCCCTGGTGGTTGTCGTCTTCTTCTTCTTGACGAGAAAGCGCATGTTTCAGCAAAGAGCATGAAAATGCATAGCAAGGCAAAAATAGTCGTTATTTTTGTCATCCTTTTTGTGAAAAGTTTTAGAAGTTTCGCCGTCCTCGAGCGGAGAAGAACCCTTGAGACCTACAATCGATACTGCAGCTGTCTGATTGTCTAATACAGGCAAAAATGCGTAAAACAACTTAGCGAAAGAGGATCTTAAAAACTGCAGCACCTCCTGGAGTGGATTAAAATTAACAGTTACCCTCTTGACACCGTATAAGCCCATTTACCTGTTTACCGAAAACACGAACTAAATCAATTAGGTAGAGTATTGATTTCTACTCAAGTCGAAGAGCGCATATTATTACCAGCCTAATTTAGTAAAAGTGCCAACTGCGCCAGTGGATGGTTCACATTGAAACAAAATTAATACCTCAAACTGTAAAAAGACTGTTATTTTTGATCGTGTTTTTGTTTTAAAGCTTTTTCTACAATACCTCTTTTATACTAGAGCACACAATAGAAACGTCCACAAGGATAAAATTCAGCAGTATAGATTACGAGATTTACAACAGGCTGAAAATGTCTAGAAACGCGGACTGGGAGACGAGGGATCTCCGGGATGCGGGAGGAAATTAAGAGACCTGTCTACAGTTTTTGGCACGCTGGGGGAAAACATGGCAAAAATAACAGTAAAAATTACCGTACGTTGAGAACTCTGGGACCAGCGATTGAGCGTTTTAAATTTTTTATTTCACAGCTGCACGGCGAAGTGTAGCTCACAGAAAAAAAGCGTGGAAAAATGAGAATCTTTATAACTGCGGCTTTCTTAGCGAGGCTATATCCCTGAAATTTGATAAGCAAGTTCCCTTATGTAGTGTCTTACGTAGTATCACAGATATTTCGGAATTCAAATTCCATACATTAATTTTACGGAAAGAGGTCAGTTTGTGAACGCTTGGCTGCTGCTATCATTCAATAAGAATTTTTAAAAGAGACCGGTTTCCATCGGCAATCATCAAAATAAGATTTTTTACCATATCCCATGAGTCGGGAGTTTGCAGTCTTCTGGAAGTTCCAGGTGTTTTGTACTCTTGAGCTGGTCCCACCGTGGGGCATTTGCAACATTTTTTCGAAAAATACCCGATAAATGCCCGGGGGTGGATGGGCGGGCTTAGAATCAAAATTCAGAGCCATAGTTAATTTGGCAGTTTGAATGCAACACAGATACAAAAACAATCAAAATTACCCTACTGCTCTGTCACAGGTGACTTTTTGTAGGCATAAGGTACAGGCCTGATACACCATCCTCATTCTCGAAATGATGATTTTGCACACGAGTGTGGGTTGACCCCATGACATCGTTGTAGCACAAAATGAGACGAAAACAAAGAACGCCGACGCCATTCTTATTCTTGAAATGATAATATTGCTAAGAAGTTTGGATTGTCTCCCTGACAGCGTAGTCGCACAAAATGAGACAAAAACAAAAAACTGCCCGCTATTTACATATAAATACCCTATCATAAGCTGATACAACACAGACGCGAATCCTGTACATGAGTTACTAAATGTAACTACATGTATGAAGGGATGCAGACCTAAGATCTTTGTAAACTCTGTAGGGAAATAAATGTATTTCGACTTAAAAAACAAACCCAAAGTTTGGCTGAATCCGGACGAATTTGTATCACTTTTAAGACTACTCCGTAAGATAGGCAAAGGGTCAAACTGGATTATCAAACTCAACATTAGTTCAGGAAAAGATTAAATTTTCATACCGGCCCAAACATATTCCGTCGACCAGTTCCGTATCACGCACGGAAAGAAACACTGAGGTATCAGTGAAAATACCTGGTAGTTGGTAATTATTAAATGTATAAAGTTGTTAAGAGGGTGTCACCGGCACAAAGTTAACCAGAAACAAAACAAAATGATTTCATAATCGACAGCGAGTAGATTGTAGGCTTTTTCTGTCTGCATTGAACAATTGTCCTTTCAAAGATTTACGCAAATCCTGAATAAAACTGCTGAAAAATGTGTGACCCATGACATCGTAATAACAGTAGATGATACAATTATATCCAGTCACGAAGCTATGTTGACAGGTTTAACTCCTTTTGCTATCTTTGTATCGATTTTCTTCCTTCCCTGAACTGCACTGAAGATAGAGCGCCTTTTGCGTAATAACAGTTGATGAGGAAGCAGTGACAATGGATTGGCTTTGCTGGCTTTTACTGTTATTGCAACTGTCAGCAGCAACTTTTAGCAAAACTACAGCAGCTTCTAAAGAGCGAAAGGAAAAGCGACTTTCGTTTGTCCAAAATTCCAAATGCACTTATTCTTACGAGGTAGCAGTTCATACTGCTCGAGGCTCCAAGTCAACCGAGAGTGATGGCTTTCAAGTTCATGCTCTGGTAAGTACAAATGCATAAACATCTGCAAAACTGGATGACGGCGATGGATTGCAAAATTCCCGGTCTAGATTTGTTTATAGAAGTGAGAAAGTTTACATCGGCCTGATTTCGATTACAGGAAAATGTCAGAGACACTTTTACTCCCACGAGTAATGAAAATTAAGCAAAAATTAACTTATGAAATATAGAGAAAACGAAAAGCAAATCAGCACCTTTCCTGTCGCTTTAATTTTATATGTGTTTTGCATCATTTTGGGGGGGATTACAGGTATCGCTGCAACCTGTTGTCTATTGTCTTAAAGTGCACCTAACCCCCAAAAAATTTTTTCGCTAAAACGAATCTAGACTTTATTTGAAGCATTTGGGCGAAGAAATTTTTGAATTTGGTTGAATCCTCGATTTTCTATGCCCTTTCAAAGGCGCGCTTGAAGTGTTTCACGACCGCGTTTTAGGGAGTCTGGGGCGGCCGTACCTGATGACGTCTACCCAGGAACCAAACACAATAGCGCCTCAGTCAACTCTCTGTATTTCCTCGAGAAAATGGAACACAAAACTAATCGTTCCGATGTATTTTGGCACTAAAACGTCCAAGTTTTGTCTCAGAATCATTTCTTTTTCGTCACTGGAGTCAGAGTTAAGTTTCGATTCGGAAGACTCCGAAATAAACTTCGATCGAGCACGTTCGACAACTGTGAACTCACTGCTTAGAGCTTTGAGAGCAATTTACAATATTTCAAGCGACGAAGGGGAGGACTTCTTTGCGGACGAGCTGCTTGTATATTAGGAATGGAAAGCTAGATACGAAGTGGAGGAGCAGGCAAACGAAAAGCAGGAAAGAAAACTCGAGGACTGCTTTGGATGGTAATTTCGTCAACTAAACATAAGATTCCCACGCATGTTTATAGCCCGTTTACATTTGTCCTTCGGGAGAATGTATTTTGTCAAGGTGTGATTGTTCTGTTAAATCCAGTTTGTGTTTTACTTTCAGTTGAATGCTTCATGTTTATAAGAGCGACGTACGTGTTGCAGTATTGGAGACCTGATGACCTCCAAAACATTGGCTTCGATCGATTGAAAATCGTATTGTTTGGACCTGTATTTTTCAAGCTGCGGGAAGCAAGGCGGAAGGAAACATTTCATACAATTACCGATTTCACATTGTCACACTTTTTAAGTCGTAACTCCAAATAACCAATGTAAATTGTTCTTAAAGTTTACAGTGAAATTCGTCGGATAAGCGAAAAGGATGTGTTCCCTAAGCGGTCCGCAGATAATGTTACGCGGTCATATTTTTGACGCCATTGCACAGAATCTTTGTCGCACTGCTGATTTCCAAACCTTCGAAAAACTCTGTGAGTCTAAAAATTTTGTTATCATGTAATTCTAAATGATTAATCTTCGACTGTCATCTAAATCGAAAGAGAAATAAGTGCTGGTTAGCGGCGTACAGTTGCGATCTATTTACATATCAGTATAACGCTTCTTTATCATGATCAGATCACACAACTTTGCCGGTTATGTTATAAATACTGCGGGATTGGAAGATATAGGTTGTCGGTAGTATTTCTAGAAATTGCTGGTTAGCTTTAAGCAGAAAATTTATGAAAATAACGTTCGAAAGTCTGCGGAACAAATTCCAGTGAGAGTTCTTCAATGGTTCTCACAGATTCAGTTCGCTTGTTTCGGTTCGACAAAATCAACCATCGTTTACGTCTTTATTGCACCATTAGCCGATCATCGCCAGTAAATTGTACAGTATATCTTTCTTTAAATCTGGGATATTGCTGCAACAGCCGATAGCACCTCTGGAAGGCGTTTCAGCGCACTTTTCGAATGTGTATTGCACCATCCTGAAGGAAATGAGAGGACGTGAGATATCCAACCTTCCTGGGTAGACGTCACAAGAGCCGCTGGACCCATTCTCCTCAAACTCGGTCGTGAAACAAAATGGCGGTGTTTTGGAGCTATTTTCGAGATTTCGCCGGGGCACAGAAAATCGAGGATTTAACGGAATCCAAAAATTTTTTCGCAGAACTATTTCAAATAACAAGTAGATTCGTTTTAGCGAAAAAAAATTTGGGGGTTAGGTGCACTTTAAAAACAAATACATGCTGGGCGCCTTGTCCTGAGTGGGAGCGGTGATGGTAGAAACACTCAATTGTTTTTATTTGAATGGTGCCACTTAAACTTTTCGAACCTAAAACCACTTTGTCCGGTGTATGTTCCTAAATTTGACCGCTTCATGCTCTGTAAGTCAATAATAACAGCAACGAACAATGTAAATGACTTGCATGATTCAGATAAAAGCCATGCACATTGGGGGATGAGGCTCGCAATTCCATGTTGCGTGCCTTCTAAATATGCCACGAAAGAGCAGCTCCGTGTACTCCTCTCCAATCATACATGTACCTCATTCCTTGTAGGAGTAATCATTGTCTTTTTCAAACACACGTAGGTTGACATAACGTCTGCATTACGCGAGGACGATGGCGGATCTCCTTTACATCTTTACAAGTTAGATGTGCGGGAACCCAGATTGAGGCGTGCGCCTTATGGACGTGTTCTTACCAACTATCCAGTCAATGAAAAGTTTGAACAGCAGCTGTCAAGACCATTCTACTTCCGACAGAGGGAACATGGCATTGTGGTGGACGTTCTGTTCCAAAAGACTGTGGAATCCCCAGATGTTGCTGCCTTTAAAAAAGGTAAGAATGCATTCTGTTTAGATGAACACGTACCACACTAGTGATTCTTCCAAGAACTTATAATTAACCAAAACAGAACTAAGTCGGAGTCCCGTGAAAACAGAGACGTGTTTTGAATTATTCAGTAATTGAATTCAAGAAAACGTTCATAACCTAGTTATGCCTTATTCGAAATCAGTAATGCGTACTTCCTTTTGAAAGTGAACTAAGACGGAATAACTTTTTACATGTAAGAAAGTGAGAACAATTATTTCTCAGGAACCAGGCTTTAAGCTTCCAAACTGAAAAAGGAAAACACTATTTCAAATTACGTCTGTAGTTTTTCAACTGATAAAGATTGCTATTTGGCTGTACATTCAGCCATAATATCGCTTTCCTACAGGACCGCTACCAGTGAGGAGGACCTTTTATAGGGGGTTGTACATTCCGCAAACCACCATATTTTGTTCCTTCAAAACCAAAGGTCACCTTCGTTGTCTCCTAAAAGCCAAAACCGCACTACTAGGAAGACGATTGTCATCATAACCGATCTTTTAACAGTACGTAACAAATTCTTTACGATATGTTAGCCAATAATCCTCTTTCTCCTCACAAGACCACAAGGTCTTCAGAACAGACCAAACTGATTCTAACTCCATTCAGTAAACAGCGAACAAATGGTCTAAAGGGCGTCTAATCAACGTGTAATGAGCTGTTCACAAACACAAAGATTGTTCGAGATGTTCATAACAAAGCGTATTAAAAGCACAAGTTTCGAGGGCTCTCTTTTGAGCCTCTTAAAAAACACACGAAAACCGCGGGCTAAATTTATGATTTAGCTGCAAAGCGGCACTCAAAATTGGCTTAACCAGAGTATAACTCTCAGTGAGATCATTTCTCGGAAACTGTATTTCGATGTTGTTGACAACACACTTTCATTAGCTACCAAAATGGTTCGGTGTCGTGTAGGACGCCCCGCTGCTATCGAAGACAATAGGTATTTATACGGTATGTACTGTTCTTCGATTTCCTACTGGTCATAAAACACATACATTTTGTACTTGCCGTTACAATCATGCATTTACTAGAGATTATGTGCTACATGTATAATAGTGCCATGAGAAGTCCAGCAACTCTTTATTTCGAGGTAGTATAAACCAGGTGCTATTAACAAAGCCAAAGCCTTATTGTGACTAGCAAACATTAGCAAAATTCTGCTAGTAAGTATGCTAATGCAAATGTTGCAATCTGATTGGCTCAGCTATCCTACACTGTCACTGAAGTCGTCCTCATAGTGGCAAAATTTTCTCTAAATTATAGAAATCTCGTGCTCACGGTCTAATTGTTAAATATAAACGGCACATAATGCAAGCATAAGCGATAACGTTTTTAAAACAATGATGTCTTAAGAGTAGTATTGTACCTGGCGCAACGGAATCAGTTTTTGAAAAAACTGATTTCTTTGCGACAAGTTTTGTTTTGGTCACAAGCTTGGTTTTAGTCACTCGATTTTGTTTCAGTTATATGACAATAAAATTGAGAAAACTATATGCTTTTTTGGAATCAAAATATGAGAAAATCGATTGAAAACTCTGTTTTATTTGCTAGTCAAATCTATGAATAAATGCAGTAGTTTTGAAAAAGTCGTGAACCAACTATTTTGTCTTTTCTCTGGATTATTTGGCATGCATACGTGCTGGAATATCTTACTGCGTGACATTTCTCAGAAAAACAGGAAGTTGATGTAGAGCGGCATAGCTGTGCCGTGACGTCATACTTGAGGGACTTTCCCGCTGAAATGAGTCATCAAGTCAGCAATTAGCAGACGCGTCTTACGTAAAATTATGGGGATTCAGCTATAATTACATTTGTATTTTCTTTCGAGTTGTGCGAGTAAGCTTTTTTAGTAAATTTTACTCATAAAGTTTTTTTATAAAGTTTACTTCAAAATGGAAATCTAATTTAATTACTTGATTTTACATTTTAGTTTTGTATTTTATAATGTCCATAAGCGAAGCTGTATATGCCATTTTCGTGAATGTAACGCCTATCATCAAAACAACTGAGACTAATGTTATTAATCTCATAACTCCCAAGTTTATGCTTATTGCTTCGTATAGTGTTCATTCTGTGATAGATTTGTTTGTTGTTCACCAGTGTATTTTTATAGTCGTCATGTTTGATATCTTTTTTAATCACCATTTTCTTGATACCTTTTGCTGTTTTTCCTCCTTCATTATTGTCTATTATATAGGAATACATTTTGCTTCTTAATGCAACAAATTCAATTATTGCAACACCAATGGCTTCATCTTTAAATTTGTCTATTAAATTTTTATTGGTTTTATCATAAAATGGACTTTCTTCTTAGCATTCACTATTATCAAATTTATCTCTATCAACTCAAAAGTCTTGATACACATCTTCAGTCTGATTTCATAAGTCAAACTGTCTGTGTCTGTGAATAGTAGTTTAGCTTTATTACCATACTTTTGTTTAATATAATTATAATGAAAATCATACATTAGTGTCTTAGAAAGATCAAGAATAAACATACCAACATAACTGGGTCTGTTTAAGGTTAATTTTTGTTTGATTTTATGAACTGCCACTGAATTTTCATTTAACATTTTACTGCTAACATAAGTTGGTTTAGAAGCTAATTTTGATAGTTGTTTTTCAGTTGTTACAAGTCTTACATCAACTCTTTTTTTATGATTTTCCATGGTTTAACCAAATACTGAGTTATTAATTAGCTTGAAGAAGTCTTTTTAAAAGTCCTTTTTTGCCTGCATTCTCTTTTGAGTGTTGAAATCTATATACGGTATTGCTTCAACCAAGGAGACTGATTGAACTCAAATACTCTAAGTACTTTAGTGACTTTCAAACCTAGATCAGTGTATAGCTGCAAATTGCGATGGCGAATTCGAAGAACATATTTCTCTTTGTTGCTTAATGTTGGTATTAACGTGATTAACTTTTTAACTCGTCCGATTGTTATATTATACTTTCGTCTTAGCTTATGGATTCACAAAACATCTTTTTTTTTTAACATTGATTTTTTCTGGAGCAAGAGGAAATTCATTATGAAGATTATGCAGTTTTGAGGATAATCAACATCGACTTCAAGTAAAAGACCTTTTTTACTGTCTTCTTTATAGTCAGCTACGTTCACTTTACTGATTTCTTTTTCCGATAACCATTTGAATTACCTGTCGGCAAAAATTGGCTCATGGCTGCCCCATACAAATTGTTACAATCCAAATATGTGATATGCTTTTTTTCATCATAATTTTTCATGTACTTATTATTTGCCTTTGCATAACGATGAGCAGTGTAACTCACACCTCCGCGTAATGCATGCTCGATAAATAGATATTGATCTACATCTACCATCAGTTCAAGTTTAATATCAGTCATTTTCAACATAGCATCCCATGATAAACCCAGCCTGACGAGGCTCGAGTTTGTAATATTGCATACAAGTCTTTCCCCGAGTCTTTCTAAAGTTCTCAAACACATCAGCTGACAGAAGAATGTCAGACTTGAGATACAGATCATGATGTTCACGTAAATTTTTTAATCCAAAGATATCCAAACTTTTTTAGCATGTTTACAATCGTCATCAGATATATGCTCATCATTTAGGATGCTGTAGAAGTCTTCTTTGAAAGGAATTGCTTCTCACTGAATTTATCAAAGCTACCCATATCGTCATAGGAATAAATGCCTTTCTGTTTCATAAGATTAAACTTTTTAGACTTTTTGAAGACTTCTGATGTTTATTTAAATTTATCATCAGGCAGATTGCTTACTAGGTTATCAAGACTTGAGCTCATGAATTGAAAACTATCACGAAATGTGAGATGCTTACCTAACATAAAAGTCATGTATTTTTCCATAATATTACTCGGGCTTCAGCAGGAAAGCCCGAGCCATAAAATGCTAGCGTTTTGGTCGCCAAAAGGGGGGTCATGGTCCCAGGCGTTCCATGCGTAGACCATGGAAACTGGGGACGAGAAACGCGACAATGCTCGCTCCTCGTGACAGAACGCGGTGTTTTGTGAAGAAAGTTTTGGTGAGAATCGCGCCTTATACGTTCATCTCGCATAGAAAGATGTCGATCGTTTTCGGAAAGGGTCAGTCCACGAATTATATTGCTTGAAAGCTAGCCAGGTAAGCAAAGGTCAGGCTCGAAACGTTCTCGTTAGATAACAATTGAGCCGATCGCGGTATGAGTTCAAACTACGAAAACACTGACAAACAATAGGCAGTCAATGACTGCATGTGGCTACTGCTGTTATTATTTAGAACATTGCAGTAAAACAAATCATATTGCGATAAAACGAGCTAAATACGAAAACCTTTTTGGACTGGTATCTCATTAAAAACATGCGACTTGTTTCTTGCACCGCGCGAACTATGTCGATCTCCAAATTTGTAAAGATAAGACTTTCGGTAACTTGAATTAAATATCTTACCTCCAAGTTAGTTGGCTTTCTAGTAGGGTGCAGGAAAAAAAAAACGTGTGATTTTGGAGGCAAATTGTGCGGGAAAATTAAAACTTCTATTGTGCGGGGAATTGTGCGGGGTTATTGACGAACCAATGTTCTTGCCAAGTCCTAAGGAAAATCTGCATTGACGATAGTTTAGCCAAATTTATTCACTAGTAGTTCAAATATATCTAGCAGTCTTAACAATCGCCAATTCTTTCAGAAAACTGTGTCTGACTGCTAAAGAAAATCTTGTTGCGTGACACGAACTAGACTAGTATGAAACAAAATAAATAGCAAAACAGAATGCCGCATCTCCCCTAATAAATGAGTTCCTTTTTAAAAAATACTCCTGCCTTGATTCAATAAAAATGTGTAGGTTAAATATTCTTCATAAACTGCGTTAAGGGTCGCAAATTCTCGGAAGTTATCCGCGAAAAACACAACTTGAAATTTTATGCAAATTATGTGCCACGCAGTTTGCGCCTTGTCACAGGGCTGTTGTTTTCGCGAAGGAGTTTATCTATTCGCACTCCAAAGGAGACATGACTCTTGAACAGGTTTTAAGATCGCAACACGGCAAAGATGTTTAGCTGAACAATTCACTCGGATCGCCAAGACCAGTAAACGAACTTCATACAATTTCTGCTAGCATGTACAATGTAATCGCCCTAAGTTGTATAAAGACCTGGAAAATTCTTTGCAAACAAGTTCTCCATAAATGCGTAGACAGCTGTGCTTGATTCTTGAACCAAAATGGTTTAAACTCAGAACTTGCGATTGGATTAGGAGGATACTCAACGAAGCAACTTGAATAGTAAATATCTAAGCGGAACTCTTCTGCGAAAATATCCTAATTCTTTAATTTGTTTTTATTGTGTCTAATACGCGTTTTCGGAAAGCACGATTTGACACTGCTTTTAGAGCGTCTAGTTTGGTATGCAATTGATTTTCATTTGCTTCTGTTCCCCCTTAATTTGTCGATTTGGTCTGCATATTCATCAGTGAATTGATATTTGTGATTTTTATCTTTACCATCATCATTATCGCGTATTGACATATTCAGATATTGTAAAAAAAATGTCAACTAGTATTTTGTTTTTTTCTTTGATATAGATGTTTGTAATATATTCAGTCATTGAATTAACTTTTCTATCTATATTAGTATCTATATCAGACTTATTGATTTCACACATTTTTGGACCCATATAGATCCATCCGCCATATTTTCATACACAGATGTATAAGCAATTGTTGTATGTAAATTGAGTTTTGCATTATTTTTCAAAAGAGCAATTAAGTTCTGTTTTATTATTGGTTGACTCTATCTTGAGCAAATGATTTTTCAATTTGAATTTCGATCTCAATTGTATGTTGATATTTCTCTTTTTTTGAATGAAATCTTTCAAATATTTCATTTTAAATCCAGATCTTTCTATCAAACAATCCAAAGTGTCATTTTGTGTTTTTACACAATGATCTTCAAATTGATATTCTTTATATTCATCTCTCATTTTTTTTGTCTGTTCTTTTTTTGTTATTCTTTTTTGAACATCTGATTCATTGCAATCATCTTATTATTTTTTTAATGAGTAAAAGCTTTGCCATTTTGAAATTCATCACTGTGCTCCAAAATCATTTTATTCATTTTATCAGTTTTGATATAATTAAAAACAATTTCTCTGATAATGACTTTCGTCTCAAATTTGACATTATAGTTTATTCTAGTATATTTATATTTCTTTAATAAATCTTTAAAAATGGTTTTAATCTCAGATGAAGCACTTTCAAGATGTTTTTTGATAGGCCAGATCTGATTTAACGATTAATGACATACTGCCCTTAATCAATTCTAAGTCATTATTAAATCCTTTCAAATATTTTAGACTTATCATTTATATATATATTTTATTTTTAAAATATTTTTATAGTTAATTTAAATATTTCAACTTAAATGATACATATTAATGTATCATTTAAACTATATCACAAAATAAGTAATTGTCAACCATGTCAGCTTCAGCATTTCTTATGTTTTTTTAGTATTGAGGTGTGATCTTTTACCAGCATAGATATATGCACACTGACATCTATTACAAAACCATTGAGTATTTAACATATATATGTTTTTTAGCCTTTTTGTCACTCGTTCAGCTTCTTCTTTATCTCTATATGTGTGGATATTGTATGGTCTGCCTCGTTTAACAGTTTTATCGTTATTTTCCATATAATAATACTATATATATATTTTTAAATGTTTTATACATCATTAGCTAATTTTAATCCTTTGTAATGATCAAACAGAAAAAATGCTACACGATCAGAACCTTCAGTATTAAAATAACCATCTCTGGTGTATTCTTTAACAATATATCTACCTTAATGTTTATAATATCAAACAAGAGGAGATGGAGTCAAGTTTAAAAGTTTTCCATATTTTTTGTTATTACATGTATATTTAATATTATGATTAAGATGAATCATAAACAAGTTGATATGAGTCATTAATTGAAGATCTCTATAATCTGCATCAAGTGTTTTTTCATCCTCTCCAAAAAAGAGTCCTTTATCAAATTCATATTTAATCATATTATCCATGTATATAGCATATATTTTGTCGAGGAAAAGGTTGTTGTTATTCATCGTGGTAGATGCAATAATAAAGTGTATTATCGTTTGTCTCACGATGTAGTCACTTGAGATGTAGATCGCGACGTTTCGACTGCTTACTGCTAGTCTTCTTCAGGCGATAAGGTATCATTTATATCACAAAGGTCGGCTGTGATTGGTGCATTTCGATCCTCCTATTGTTCCATTGTTCCGGCGAGTAGCTGTTCCATCAGCGGTGCGCTGTTGTACCGTTCTCCTGTTGTTGTATTTCTTGATCGTGGGTATCCATGCTTCAGGAATTTCAATTCCACTATCCCTGTTGATGTTATTAGGGTGAAGTCTTATGTGAATAGCTTCCTTGACCCTACGTGTGTACTAGTGAGGATCTCGATCAATAAACTTGACATCATTCCAGATAGGATAGTGGCCGGTCTCGTGGGTGTGTTCAGAAACGGCGGAGGTCTGGGTACGGGCGAGTCGTATATCCCTGTCGTGTTCTTTGATCCTCTCCTGCACAGATCTCCCTGTTTCCCCGATGTAGACTTTGCCGCACTCACAGGGAATCCTGTAGACAACACCATCTTGTTTAGCCGGGTTGACAGTGTCCTTTGGCCGCACTAAGTGTGACCGAAGTGTCGTGTCGGACTTGAAGACGGTGCGAATGCCTTGTTGTTCTAGGCAGCGGCGGAGAGACTCCGTAACCCCTTGGACATAAGGTAAAACGGCGGTGGATTTAAATTCCGCGACAGGCTCTCTTCTTGGGGTTGTTCGCGCCTTTGTGATCTTCTGTACAAAAAAGGAAGGATATCCGTTAGAAACAAGTACAGATGACAGATGTTTCTTCTCTCCAGCGATTACTGATGGTTTGGTGACGAGACGTTTAGCCCAGTCGTACAGACACTTCACAATACCGCGCTTTACTGACTGAGGGTGGTGTGAATCATGCGCTAGGTACTGATCAGTATGTGTTGGTTTCCTGTAGACACTGGTGGTAAGGCGGCCATCAGGTTCTCTGTAAATTGACGGGTCGAGAAAGGCGATCTTGCTGTTGTTCTCAATCTCCATGGTGAAAAGGATTGATGGTTGTTGACTGTTCAGGTGTTGCAGGAAGACATCAACTCTATCCCGATCCAGGATGGTGAAAGTATCACCTACGTAGCGTTTCCAGATCTTAGGCTTGCAAGGCGCGGACTCTATTGCTTGTTCTTTAAATATCTCCATGTAGAGATTAGCAATAAGCGCGGATACAGGGCTCCCCATGGCTGCGCCGTCTCGTTGTTCGTAAATCGATCCGTTGTACTGAAGCATGGATACCCACGATCAAGAAACACAACAACAGGAGAACGGTACAACAGCGCACCGCTGAGGGAACAGCTACTCGCCGGAACAATGGAACAATAGGAGGATCGAAATACACCAATCACAGCCGACCTTTGTGATATAAATGATACCGTGCAATCAGTCGACCTTATCGCCTGAAGAAGACTAGCAGTAAGCAGTCGAAACGTCGCGATCTACATCTCAAGTGACTACATCGTGAGACAAACGATAATACACTTTATTATAGCATATATTTTATTTTCCTGAATTTTACCATTTAAGCGTGTGTCCAAGAAAAAACCAGGCAGAACCAGGCAGGAGGTGATACATCTCAAATCACCAATTTCTTTCAAACTTGGGACAAATGTTGGGTTTGGCGAGTAAACGATCATGGCAAAAACGTAGGTCAAAATATTTTATTCCCTTCAAGTTTGGATGACCCCCTCCAAAGGTGGCCATTTGTTACTAATTTATGCATATTTAATTAGCTGTCTTTGATTTAGTATTTCTACAACAAGAAAGGCCATGTGAAAATGAAATCCACTGGATCATGTTCTACTATTATCAGTCTCAGAGCAAAGGTATTCATTTGAACTAGACAATTTGATTTCTCTCCGGGGCTCCATCTTAAGTAACGTGCATACTTCGTAGTGTTGTGAATAACCTTTAATTGATGGCAAATATCTGCACTGGGCAACAGCAAATACACATTATTCTAACATGGATAGCGAGAGCAATCACTAAAGTTCCTCATAAAAGCCATAAGATGTTTGGGAACTTCAATATTTTTATCTGTGCTGGCATACTGCTTACATAGGACTTTACGATTTTTGGCCATTTCATGAACATTCACTAAAACACAAAAGCCATTTTCTATCTTAACCTAACTTGAAATCAACAAGAAATATCTCCCTAAGTATTTTCCTATCAATTTTCAGTATAAATTCGGCGAAATTAAAAGAAGCACTTGAGACATTTCTTTCATATATTCAGAGCTACATTTTGTGGCATTCTCACGATATCAATAAAACGCGGCAAAAGAAGATTCAACGCATAAGTTCCCCTAACTTATGTTTTTAGGCGTAAAATAGGATGGAAACAAGAAATAACTACTACATACATGTCACTTAGACGCGGTTGCGCTCTTGTTGATTCTTGGATTGCGAAATGTTCAGTTTTGTGTCATCTGTTCCGTTGCTTCGACCCCATATCAAGCTTTGCCTATTGTTTATGTTTAATTTTTTTAAGACAATGAGCCTTTTGTTGTCTGTTCCTTAGGGATTTTTCGTGCTTCATGTAACAAATTTTCCCTTCCGTACCCCGGAAAAATGTCGCTGTACTGAGCGACATTTCCCCTACCCCACCACGAGAAGGGTGATATTGTCAGCATCTGGTCGTCAGCGAAGATTTTGAATCTCGCGCTCGGAAATTGGCTGAGAGTCGGTTCTTTGTTCTAGAAACAATAGCGCCTTTCAAGCTGCAAACAATAAAAAATGCCCATAAACGGTGTGCCATTGTCCAAAAATTAAACACAGAGTCTGATATGCGAGGTCTAAAGAGAATATCCATTGCCATCCCGCTTAAAATCCAGGAAGAGCCATCACTGCGGTAAGTGTTATAGCATACAGATTTCTTTCAAAGCCCACCAGAAAACATTCCGCCATCTTTAAACGATATTAAGGGGTACAATCTGGATCACCGTACATGACATGGCTACCGAATTAAAAAGAAGATAACCGCTGACTTTTCAACGCCTAAGTTAAAGATGGCGGAGTGGTCGGCGGAGTGTTTTGTGATGGATTTTAAAAGCAATCTGTATGTTAAAACACCAGTGATGGCTCTCCCTGGATTTTAAACGGCCGTTTGAGTAACTGTTTCGACAAATGTTGGTATCTCTGATGACGAAACGCGCGTCTAAGTGTATATAGTAGTTATTTCTTGTTTCCATTCTATTTTACGCCTGAAAACATAACTTGAGGGAACTTATGCGTTGAATCTTCTTCTCCTGCATTTTTCGATATCGTGAGATTGCCACAAAATGTACATGTGGCTGTGAAATATATGAAAGAAATGTCTCAAGTGCTTCTTTTCGCCGAATTTATACTGAAAATTGACAGGAAATTGCTTAGAAAGATATTTATAGAAAGAAAAACACCAGTGATCTTTCTAAAAGAAAAATAGTTGTGTTTGAGTGGATGTTCATGAAATGGCCAAAAATCATTAAGTCCTATATAAACAGTATGTCAGCACAGAAAAATATTATGGAAGTCCCCAACATTTTATGGCTTTTTTGAAAACTTTACTGATTGCTCTCACTATCCATGTTAGAATGATGTGTATTTGCTGTTGCCCAGTGCAGATATTTGCCATCAATTAAAGGCTATTCACAACACTACGAAATATGCACCTCACTTAAGATGGAGCCACAGAGAGAAATAAAATTGTCTAGTTCAAATGAATATCTGTGCTTTGAGACTGATAATAGTAGAACATGATTCAGTGGATTTCATTTTCACATGGCCTTTCTTGTTGAAGAAATACTAAATCAAAGACAGCTAATTAAATATGCACAAATTAGTGACAAATGGCCATTTTTGGAGGGGGTCCTCCTAACTTGAAGGGAATAAAATATTTTGACCTAAGTGTTTGCCATGATCGTTTACTCACCAAACCCCACATTTGTGCCAAGTTTGAGTGAAATTGGTGATTTGAGCGGCTGTATCACCTCCTCCTGGTTTTCTCATGGAAACACTCTTAAAATTTTATATAGATTGCAAGTTCTTAAATGATATCCAGCTATTAAAATCATCACTATATCCTTTCCATTTTACAGTACAAGAGCTTGTTTCTTTTTGATTACTTTACCAATTCTGAATACATCCTGTTTGGCTTCTATTAGTTCTCGCGAGTAAAAGCTGCTTTTTATTTCTTCATTATTCAAGTCTTTTAGTTTGTAAGTTATTAGATTTGTGTATTGTATTTTGTCAACCATGAGTATCTCCTCAGTCCAGTTATGAGTATATCCTTTATCAAAAATCTCTCTTTTACATTTGCTTATCCTAACCTTATCACCAACTTTGAATTTGGGTTAGATCTAACTTGTTCTATGTCTCCATATAAATTAAAATAAACAGTTCCTCAGGGGGGTACCTACCGTATGTTTTTTTGTCTGCAGGGGCAAACTCCGCACACCTTCACAGGGGTCTCCCGTATACAGAAAGGGCGTCTAGTTGGACATTTTGTTTTCACCCCTACACAGAAGGTTGCCTCTACAACCTGTGAGGAAACAAACCACACTGATGCTTTTTGTTTTAAATTGTCATGATTTATTATGGCATAAACACCTTGTTAAGTTTGAAATTGCCCCCAAGGTCTCTGCTACACGATAATTTATATCCCATCTTTAACTCAAGCTATACTGTGAACAGCAGTTTAACACTTTGTACGGATGGTTTCAAAAATGGGTTGAAAGCTTTCATTAGTTTGAACAGAGATTGGCTTGAAGGGACTGAGCTAAAACTGCAGGTTTTGCTATCAGAATACCAAGTCTCAAACACGAGTCTATATTAGGCCATTCTAGATTCTTCTCCAATTTGACTTCATGTCATAGATCTCTTTTAAAGTGGGAATGAAGTCCGTTCTGGTTAAATTGCCATGTTGTTTTGTACAATCTACAAAACTGTGAAGTGGCTCACTGATTTTCGTACTACAAGGAGCTAAGAATGACACATCAAACAAGGCAACTATTAGATGTATTAAATAACACATGTTGTAGTTTGATACTTACCTTTTTTTGGCATTAAAGAAGTCCATTATACCTCGTTGAATGGGAGCCCAGCGCTTTCCTCCCGACTTTTTCCCAGCGGATTGGGAGAGAAACGTTTTGCAAACGTTGGCAAGAAACACGCATCAACTGTTCCCCACCAAATTCTAAACCACAACCAGCCCAAATTACATAGTCATTGTTGTCATAAGAAAACTCGTACTGGCTTTTGCCTCTAAAGATTTTCCAAAATAATTATTTGGAATTTACATTGAAGGGAGATTTTTAAGGTAATTAGTCAGTTTTCTTGAGATTTCGGACCAATATAGCTACAAGAAATAGCCCAGCAAAATCAAACACTATGTTAGAAAAAACAAAAACATTTAGTTTTCCTGGCGGGGGCAACGGCCCCCCCCCTCCCCTGAGTTCCTTGATTGCTCCTTTCACTTGCTTCCAAATGTGTCATTTTTATTGAACTGTGTTTATTGTTATTATACTGTTTCAATATTTTGGGTAGGATGTCTAAATACTGTGTATTACCTTGAGCAGTAAACTGCTTCCACATTTTAGTCTTAATGGTTCCATTCCATCTTTCACAAACAGATGACTTTTTCTCATTTTCTGTTAAGTACAATGCTATTTTATTCTTGTCTAAGAAGTCTTTCAAGTGTTTGTTATAATATTCTTTACCTTTGTCTGTCCATAAATACTGTGGTTTTCCACCTCCCTTAGAGATGTTTTAAATGCTTCAGCAACAGATTCACCTTTTTTATCTTTCAATGGTACAATCCAAGCATATCTACTAAACACATCTAAGACCATAAGAAGATATCTGTAGCCCTTATTCCATTTACTGAATTGTTGTATTTCAGTAAGGTCAGAACGCCATATTTCATCAAAATGAATATGATTTGCAATAACACGCTGTGGAGTAAAGTTACGCTTTATGGGTTTATATAATTCATCTGCTAATGGTCGTTGCCAACTTATTTCTTCACTCGACAGCTTTTTACGTTTTTTTTGGCTTCTTTTTGCTCTGTTTAACACCAATTCCAAGCTTTCTTTTACCGGCTATCATAGCTTGAACAGCTGTAGTTCCCCAAGGTCGTTGTATATATGGTATTTCTGATATTCTCTTAAGCATAAGATCATCTGCTTTGTGTTTGTCGGCAAGTGATGTTGCATTCTATAATCACTATCAGGTTGTTTGCACATGCTATCAAGATTATTAATTGGATCTCTATATTTAGGATCGTTGGAAGCCAATCTCTCTTCTAATTTAGTTCCAGGGCCACAATAATTGTATTTTTTGCCTTTTAGTGTACGCGTACGCAGTTCTCCTAGTTTTGATTGAATATGACTGACTGATTTAATATTTTGGTAAGGATTGTTATTGTAAATAACCTTCATACCATCTCTTTTAGCCCTGTTTTCAAATTCGTTGCTTTAATGCATACCAAAATTATCGAAATACAATAAAGCGGTATTCCTTTTAGAGGTGAAATTGGGGCCTAAAATCAATTCTGAAGCTTTCTGAGGTTTTTTTTTGGTTTCAACACCATATCCAACTATGTTTTGCCATCCGCCACATACAGATGGACTTTGAAATGGTAGCATATTAGGTCTTGGGGAAACAGATAGACTCTGACCTGAATTTTTGCCACTGCTAAAAGATCTGTTAGGAACACTCAAGCCTTTTCCAAACATTTTTTAAAGGAAATCGATGGCAATGGGGATACCAACCGAACTCAAAACTACGAGAAAGCCACCATTTATCTGTTTTTGAGTTGGTTTGATATAAAGAGCGCCTCCAGTCTAAAGAGCATTTAAAATGTCCTTTTTTGTTTTTGTGTTAGTAGATGTTTATATTAAATTAACTGCTGTATTTTGGAATCAGATATAAGGAGACCACCTGTTTGAGAAATACCTTGGCCAAGTATTTTATCCATCGTGAAATTACCAATTGATCCAAGAGCACCAGTAGCAAGACCTGGAAGCACTTTAGAAGCTAAATTCGTTGCCATTGGAAGCATTTTTGTTCCAAGCGAAATTAAATTAGACCATAGATATCCGCCCTGTTTCACTGCTTTTCTTATCTGATTTTTTCTTATTTTAATGTCTTAGCCTGTTCCATTTGCCATTGATTTTATTTATTTATTTATTTATTTGAGTTTTTGGGAGCATTAGTTCATTGGGTCCAGTCAACTCTTGGTCCAGTCATTGGGTCCAGTCGAACACTTATTGGCATATTGTTTTTTTAAGCTTTTTAAAACTTTTCTAATTGTCCTTTACTTAATTTTACTTTATGAGGATAATAAGGTGTTATTTCTTGTATATAATAAATATTATATTATTTTTGTAATTGCAAAATATATTCAATTAAAGAATGTATACAATAATTGGCAAATTTATGCTTTGATAAGTAGTGAACCGCTGCTTGTGTATAGTTCAATCTCTTTCATGGAGAACAAGAGTGTGTAATTCGTAATGTTAGCTCCATTCAACTCATCCCAAAAAGTTTATGATGCAACAGAATCCTTGATGTCTGATTTTTGATTCCTTAAATCAAAATGTATTATTCCAAATAGGTTTCTGAAGTTACTATGGTCGATAAGTGTTCTGCTACGAAAGTCATTGTAAGCTGAATTATAGCTCATAAGTGCTCTATATAACCTACTTTCTTCTTCTGAAGTCATTTCTGGTTGAGGGTATATATTGAATTATTGACTTCTATTTGGGCTTTGCTGAAATGCCTACTGTTTGCTCCAATGGAGAATGTTTTAAATGTAAAAATGTTCTGTTCTTAATTACTGTACTATATTAAGCTGTTGGAACGACTCATAGGAAGACATGCCTAGGCCTTCAAATACCAGTACTGATTCTGAAAAATGAACTCACAGCTGCAGTTTAATATATTTCATGGTATTCTTTAAGATACTTCCAAGCTTTAGGTTTTATATAGTATTTATTGTATGTTTTCATTCCAGCTCCATTAAAAATGATTTTAGGACACCATATTTGAAACTGTTATCAACACTTTTGAATCTGGGGCAGCATTTGTTCTGAATATAATATTGTTATTATTTTCTAAACGAATAAAAATGCTCACTTTTAAATTTGGATGTATATTATTTTTGAAAGCAGCAAGGTAACTATATATATTTAATGGAATACTTATTTTATTTTCATTAGCAGCGTCAGTCAGCATTTTGCGAGTGGCAAAACCTTTATTGCATGATGCTTGATCAGTTTGAGCTTCTGCTATTCCTGTGTTCGCATCTAAATAAAATAAATTGTCTTTGGCAACGGTAGTCGGATATTCTTCAGTCATCTTTAAAAGTGACAAAACATTTGAACTTTCACGTATTAGCTCTTGTATTATCATAAACAGTAATACCATTACATTCAACTTGCATTTCTCTGATAAAAGTGTGACCATTCATTGATGTTAAAAAAGTATTGACATTTCCTGTTCCAGCAGTAATACTAGCTGCATTCTGAGCTTAATCTAATTGAAGAGCTTTAAAATTGACCTCGATATAACTATTATACCAATCAATAGGGTTAGCTTCTGAAGCGTTGTCAACTACAAATAAATAATTATCTTTAGTTTGCCGATTATTGGCACCAATATTACTGTTAAGTGGTGTCTGAAGATCATAATATGAATATTCATATCTTTTAACAATTTCTGGACTTCTAAAATTTCGGTTCATCATATTATATGATTATACAAAAATGATCACAAAAGGAAATTATTATAAACGACTTTTACATACTGATATTTATCAGTATTTTGAGTATGCTGTTTTGCATTTTCTTTTTGAAGAAGTTTTACAATCTCATCTCCTTTGGTTTCATTAGTTATTTTTGAGGGTTTGTTAAATTTGTCATAAATCTTATTGCCAATTAATGGTCCTGTTTGTCATCCTACCTATTCTGATCCCTTTTCTTTTAAATTATTATAAACGACTTTTACATAGATTAAATATCTCTAAAACGAAAAAAGATATTCCAAAAAGGAAAACACCATTCTTCTTTACTTTGAAAAGCCTTTCAACTAAGCAGCAATTATTTTTACTTCACAGGCATTTTAATTAGTTAGATATTTATTATACAATTTTTCATGCAGTGATTTATCAATTGCTCCTATTTTTAATAATTCATCATTAATTTGAGACAAATCATTTTTCAAGACTGGCGAATTATTACCAGCAATCATTGAACCAATTATAATTTTCATACGATCAGTTAGTTGTTTGGGATCCTGATGATACATCACACTCAACCCAATCATTCATGTTTTGCCTGATGATTTATGAGATGGCATGTTCTTCACAGCATTCATACTGTATTTTGTTTTAGGGTTGCACCTTTTAGTAACTAAGTAAATTAATTAGTGATTTGTTTGCATCAGCTTGATAAACTAATTTACCACCTCGATAAGCGTTAAGTTTCATTCTATTCATTAATTCATTCATATCAATTAATAAACCTCCATATTGATTATTGTTTATTTTGTAAGCATTGCGCTTTGCTTGTTTGTATTTTCTAATACCTCCTCAGCTCCCATATATTTAGAAGCTGCTTTGATATGTTCTAATCTTGATAAATGGTGACGTCTACATACGAGCCAAGTGGCCCATCAGGCCGGAGCTTATCCCGGTTTCTGTAGCATGAAGCGACTAGGAGTATTTCTACTCCCCCCTGGATGGGATGCTAGTCCATCGCAGGGTTACCCCCAGCATTAAGTTCACCGGTACCCATTTATACACTTGGGTGGAGAGAGGCACTGTGAGAGTAAAGTGTCTTGCCCAAGAACACAACACAATGTCCCCGGCCAGGGCTCGAACCCGGACCGCTCGATCCGGAGACGAACGCACTAACCATGAGGCCACCGCGCTCCCTAATCTTGATAAATAGTCTTTGAAATAATTATGGTAGTTCAGTTTTATTACACAAAGAAGTGGTTTGTTGTACTTTTGACAGTTTTTTTAATGGAAGGCCTTTTTGGGTTGAAATATCTTCAATATATCTCCCCGCACGATTTATTTTATTTTCAACTCTTTTGATTATTTCAGAAATATCAGCCTGAGATTGTAGTAATTTTGAAGGCAAATCATAACCTTTTTCATTCATTAGATTTCTGTATTCTTCATTAATACCTCTATCTAAATTCACTTCTGTCATTTTTGTTTTACTTGTACTTGGTTTTTCTTCCTCTTCTTCATCTACATTTTTACCTTCATCTCCATCTTTAGCTTTTTCATCATCTTCATATATGTTTTTTTTAATCTCGTAATGTTTTATCATCATGAGAGATTGCTTGTTTAGGATTATATGATATGGCCTGAACAATTGTATTCTGGTTTTCTTTCAATTGCTCAATTAGTTGATCCTGTTGTTTATCATTTTTTCTTTGTTGGTCAAGCAATGGCTCTTGTGATGTCTTGAAGTAATCACTCACTACAATTTCCCGCCCTGATTCCTTATCTTTGATTTCATTTTTCACTTCAGTCATAGCTTTGGCAATTTTATAGCTATCATATTCAGAATCTGCATATTTTCTAATTTTATCAGTATCCATTATAACCATATGTTAAATTATTTATCTGTTAAAACAGCATTTATCTTTATAAATATGTGTCAAAAAAACACTTATCTTTATTTATCTAACGTAATTGTATATATGAAAATACCCAATTATGATGTAGAAGACGAAAAAAACAATTTTAAACAACTATATGATTTTATGCCCAATAGAAGCTTTATGATGCACTGTATTACTTTGAGAGCCAAGATGATCAAATTCACTTCAGAAAAGGTCTTGATATGGAAGGTCTGGAGATTATTAATGTTTTAGAAGGGTCTGATGATAGTAGTCTAGTTAACTTCAAGCAGCTTTATAGTCATGTAAAAGATGCAAAGATATTGTTACAAGGTAATTGGCAAAAAACAAAATCAAAGCTATTATGAGGAAATATTTGAATATTATTTTGATATTTTGAATGCTGACGGTTTTCAAATGAGTAATTCTCAAGGTTCGGCTGTTGAAGCAATTAATAGGAAATTGCTATTAAACAACCAAAAATTATTAGAAGATTATGACCCTAAAGAAGGTTTTGAAATATATGGAGGTTACTTAAATTTAGATAACTTCACTGAAAATACAGATTATACATTTTTTGTTTCATTCAAGCACGACGGTAAATTCACTAATTCGACAGGGTATGAAATTGGTTTACTGGATGACACATATGTCAAACCTACTCTTAGGATTTACAAAAATAAATTTTCTATGGAAAAAACAGATTCTACCAAAATTACTGAAACCATACTATCGGCGTACAGAGATGAACATAAAATGATTTGGTTCTGTAAATTGATTAATCTAATCAAAGTAGGTCTTTGTGATGGTATATCAGATATCCTAACAACTGATAATTTTAGTCAAAATCCTTATTCAACAAAAATGCTTTCAATAGATGTACATTATAAAATGCAAAGAATTTGCGTCACTAAAAATCTTTATGATTTAAACAGTAAAGAATTTCATAAGATTTTATTTTTGGAAAAATCAAAAGGCACATATTTTGAGTGATATAATATAATAATATATATGAAAGATAAAAGAAAAATATTTTATTTCAATCATGTAAGTCCAACCTTATCAGATACTAAGATTGCAGAGCTTAAAGCTTTGTATAAATTCTATCATAAAAGACACTTTGTTTGAGAAAGCTTACAAATATTATAAAAGGATGCATCTATTTTGTCATTTAGGCGGGGTCACTCTGATAGCGATTGGTAGTTTAGCCGGCTCTTTAACATTAAACCCAATAGTTTTTGGATCTATTTTGGGATTTGGTCTACTTGTTTAGGTGAAATAATAGTTGATTTATCTCCATCTTAATTAATACTGATCATCATGAGAAAGCATATGATAAAACATTTACTTCCGAATGATAGATTTGATTTTATCACGTATTAATTCCACTGATCATGCTGATCATAAAAGGCTAAAGTCCTATTTGATTGACTGATTTATATCTTTTTCGAATCCAACTTCATCAACTTTAAGATCTTTTTCAAAAGACGAGATGGAAATCATTCTTTTTCTAGCTCCATTAATCTGAGGTAGTATTTTATCGATCTCTGTAAAAATCTTATGTATCCGAAATCGATTATCTTGTGATGTACTCAAATCATTTTTATCACAAATATTATTAATGATATTATCCAGATGATATTTCCTATTACGGATTGATTTTTTAATTATTCTATGTCTGTTTTCATCAAAATCAATGTACTCTTCAGCAATTTCAAACCCATTAACTCGACCACAACTAATGCAAGTATATTGATGACTTAGATTTTCAATCTTTTGATTTTCACAGCAAGCATCATCTCTTTTAGCATTATTTTGATTAATTTGTTTATTGCAAAATACACATATTACTTCTGTTTTAGCTAATTCATTGTGAATCCCTTTATCACACATATTCAATATATTTATCTATTCATATGGTTTAATAGCTAGTTTTACAAATCTATTATTGTCTCTTTAGTCATATCATCTAAAAGGACTGTTTCATTCTCTTCTTTTTTCTTATCTTTTTACCCAGGCAGTGAGACCTGGGTTTAAATTTCGGCTCTTTTTTTCTTTTTCTTTTCCTCGTTCAGTCACAAATCGATCAGGGTTTGGAACGTTCTCCCCATCTCAGGCCCCCCATCTCAGACCCCCCCATCTCAGGCCCCCATCTCAAGCCACCATCTCAGGCCCCCCCACCTCAGACCCTCCACCTCAGACCCCCATCTCAGGCCCCAGGCCCCCCACCTCAGACCCCCCACCTCAGACCCTCCACCTCAGACCCTCCACCTCAGACCCTCCAGCTCAGCCCCCTATGCGTGACGTTTAACCCCCTCCTCAGCCCCCTCACGCTAATCATGGTCAGGGTGTTTTTAATACAACGCACATTGGCAGGACTCAGGCTTCAGCGAGAAATTTCAAACATCAGAGGCCCCAAACACCAGCAACACTACTTGGGTGGCAGGCCTCCACGCGAAACTACAATATCAGGCCTTGAACATCCACATCCGATACCGCACTTTAATAAGATAGTACAATATCAGACCCCACGCTTTTCGTGCGAGATTACAATGTCAGACCCCACGCTTTTCGTGCGAGATTACAACATCAGGCCCCGACAATGCCATACCCCACGTTTTTCGCGCGAGACTACAATATCAGGCCCCGAACATGACACCTACAATCTCAGACCCCACGCTTTTCGTGCGAGACTACAATATCAGGCCCCGACAATCACGTTTTTCGCGCGCGACTACAATATCAGGCCCCGAACATGACACTTACAATCTCAGACCCCACGCTTTTGGTGCGAGCTTACAATATCAAGCCCCGACAATGTCAGACCCCACGTTTTTCGCGCGAGACTACAATATCAGGCCCCGAACATGACACCTACAATCTCAGACCCCACGTTTTTCGTGTGAGACTACAATATCAGGCCCCGAAAATGTCAGATCCCACGCTTTTCGCGCGAGACTACAATATCAGGTATTTATGTGGAATAAATTGGTCATTTAATGGGGTTCATACCCTCTGTTTGCAAGTAGACGACTTATTTTCACCTATACGACATATACCGGTGTTTGAAAATAGTGAAAGATGCCTTCCAGTGCTGTCGATGAATATAACTATATAAAGAAATGCTATAAAATCACTTTACGCTTGATCTTTATAAACGTGTTATACACTTCTCGTCGGTCTACCTTATTGCATAGAAAAGCTTCGGTACATTAAACGAGTAATATGCGAGTGTGAGAATTGCGTGACTACATGAAGCAATTGGATAATAACTTCTGAGACGGACATTATACCAATCTGTCAGCGAAGTCTGCTAATAACCAAAGGAATTTTGAGGTCAACAAAAATTTCAAGACGCTGGTTGCGCGACTTGAATCAAAGTGATACATATAATTATCTTAGAACGTTTTGGGACCGATGCTTGCTACAAAAATATATTTTAAAAGTATTTATAATTTATATATTTGCTAAAAATATAGTGCCAGAATACGGTAATAAGAAACGCGATGCTGTAAAGTCTATAGGTTAGGAAGGAAGTAGCAACAATGGCGAATTTCTCTTCCCGTGAACTTGCAGTTCGTTATTCGTAATAGCCATATTTTATAATAATTTCAATACACTACTGAAGAATTACTGTATTACTTGGCACAACAGTTAACATGAAGTTAAACCCGACACATAAAACAGTCAAACCCGACTGATATGATCGGGGTCTGATATGGCAGGTTGGGGTCTGATATGCTAGGTTGGGGTCTCGTATTGCATGTTGGGGTCTGATATGGGGGGCCTCGTAAAATGCCGAATAGAGTACCATGCCGAGAAGAGTGCGACGCATAACTTATGTCAAATTATGTAGTTATGCAAGAGCACATGGCAGACCCCAAGCCGCCTGGCACGTAATAGTCGTGACCTTTGCGTTTTGCGTGCTTCATTCGATGTTAAATAATCTGTGATGTAATGTTACTTAGTAATCTTTCAGGAGATCACTAGCATGTTAAACTGAGAAACTTCTCTGATGGTGGGAAACTGTAAATTCCCAAGACAAAATTAAAACACAGGTATAAAACAACCGCTCGCGACACTACATTGCTTCCCAAAATGTAAGTAGCTATGAGTGAGAAGCGAAGTTGTGTGCCGATTATCAGAATAAGTCCTCATGCGGAGATGTAAGTAGTAGTAAATATTAGAAAAAAGATCAACCATGTGCAGTAATTAACGAAAACTTAAACAATGTTTTTTTGTAAAATGTACTGAAGTGAAATACCTTGGTGAACAGAGCGCGTGACAAGGTCATTGCTACTGTCACGTAATATGAAAAAAACCAGAGGAAATACATGCTTTGGTGCGTGCCAAATAGAGTAATAATAATAGTAATAAAACAATATTTACAGAGGATATTACCAAGCTAGCACTAAGTTAATTAGGGTGGTCCTCTAGTACGAGATTAGTAGTTATAACACAAGGCTGAGTTCAGTGCAATTTTATTGAAAAAATACATGTTTTAGTGCGTGCCGAATAGAGTACGAGCCTAGTACTGATAAGACAAGGCTGAGTTCAGTGCAATTTCATTGAAAAAATACATGTTTTAGTGCGTGTCGAATAGAGTACGAGACTAATGCTTATAAGACAAGACTGAGTTCAGTGCAATTTCATTGAAAAAATACTTGTTTTAGTGCGTGCCGAATAGAGTACGAGCCTAGTACTGATAAGACAAGGCTGAGTTCAGTGCAATTTTATTGAAAAAATACATGTTTTAGTGCGTGTGGAATAGAGTACGAGCTTAGTACTGATAAGACACGGCTGAGTTCAGTGCAATTTTATTGCACCCCCAACGATGTGGGATGACTTCAGTTATAAATTCCTTCCCATTGTCCGTCTGTAAGTATTTTAGAGTACCTACGTCATAGTATGTCGTAAATGGTTTAACGGCAAACAATCACTCTGGTTTCACTTTGATTCTCCTTTATTCTCTCTGATCCGCTCTGGTTATTTCGCGTCTCTCGATCACAATACATGTACAATGGATTACATAATAGTTCAATGTTCAAGTAGTTCATATTTCATTGTCACGCAAAGTTCATGTTTCAATGTAACGCTTTCATCGCCGACACCCTCCCCCTATTTGACTCACATATTTGAGGCAAATATAGAATGTGATAAATCTACTATTTGAAAGTACAACTGTAACTAATTTGAAACTAAAAATGATAGCATGCAGTTCAAGTCTAATTTCCATCCAGTTCATGTTTCGCTATGGCACCTATTCGCTGGCATGCATCAGTTGCGGCTCTACTTGGTTGGAATTCTCTGGCGTTCGCGTTAAGTATTTCACCTCTCCCTTCTACAGGTCTGTCACAGGTCAATTCGAGTGGATATAACAGCTGCAGCGGTCTCTCTAAGTATGACTTCCCAGCTCTAATCCGCGCCCCTCTGACTACTCCATCTCGTCCTTGAATCAGTTGTTCCACTATGCCAATCTTCCATTTCCCTCTGTTGCGTTCCTCCCCCTTGATGAGTACTACATCTCCACGTGTCAAGGTTGTTTCTTTCGTTTTATGGTTAAGGTTGTGACGCTCTCTGAGGGTCTTGAGGTACTCTGTTTCCCATCTCGTCCACAGGACGTCTTTGCATCTTCGGATGTACCTGGCTCGTTTTCTGAGGTTAACATCTTCTATACTCATTGGTTCTTCTTCGGGTATCTGGTTGGGTTGCCCATACAGCATAAGGCTGGGGGTCAGCACTGGCGATTGAACGTCGTCCTCTACATATCCAAGAGGTCTGTTGTTCACGGTTGTCTCCACGTCTAAGATCACCTCCTCTGGCTCATGCAAGCGCAGGTTTCCATTTCCAGTAGCCTTGTACATGCTTTGCTTCATCACCCCGATCAACCTTTCGAACTGGCCGCCCCACCATGGGGCTCTGCTGAGGTTAAATTACCATGTGATCCTTTGTTTAGCTAGCCAGTCGTTTATCTTTTCATCTTGTCGGATCTTCTCCAACCATTTTGACGTTGCAACGAAGGTCTTCCCATTGTCAGAGAAGATTTTTTCCGGGCGTCCACGTCTTGCTATGAAACGCTTTAAACTGCGTAGGAACTCTTGTGTGGTCTGATCTGGTAACAGCTCCAGGTACACGGCTCGGGTAAGGCTGCATGCATACAGAACGATGTAAGCTTTCATTTCTTTCCTGTTCTTGCTAAAGTACTTGACAGGACCAGCGAAGTCAACCCCAATGAACTTGAAGGGCATTGATCCTTCTGTTCTCTCCTTAGGCAGGTTTCCTGTCGGCGGGTTTGCTAGTGCAATGACTTGAAATCTTTTGCAGCCATGACACTTTCTTATCACTTGCTTTGTTAGTCTTCTGAGACGTGGTATCCAATACTTTTCTCTTATCTTTGTTATCGTCAAACTAACTCCCCCGTGGAGAGTTTGTGTGTGAGCGTACATAACCAGCTTCCCACTGAACAGTGTGTCGTCAGGCAGGTAGATTGGATAGTCTCCCTGGATACGGCCTCTGCACTCGTAGAGTCCGTCTTTGTTCTTCTGAAGATTGAGTCGTAACTGATCTTCTTGAAACTTGGTCGTGCTTTGGCATCTGATCTGTGTTCGTCGTTCCCAGAACTCGATCTGGCTGTTGGTCTCCTCAGTGGTGGTTGGTCCAGTGGTCCTCTGTTGACGTTTAGCTCTGCAGTTTCGGATAAATCGAGAAACCCACGAACCAACTCCTACTTTTGCATCAACTGATCTAGTTCGTCATTGGTTTCAATGGTGAGTGCAAGAACTTCTTTGATGAGTTTTTCTTCAGCTTGCGTTTCTTTGGTTGGACTGGTGACGATATCCGGTGGCCAATTCTGTGGCTGTGCTAACCAAGGTGGTCCATTCCACCACAGGTCCGAGGTTTCATTTACTTCTCCACCTCGGCTTCCGAGATCAGCAGCGTTTTCCTTTGAACTAACATGCCGCCACTGGATGTAATGCTTCTCCTGGATTTTCTGCACCCGGTTGCTGACAAAGTGTTTGTAGTTTCCACCCCCTCTGATCCAGTGAAGAGCAACGCTGCTGTCAAGCCAACAGTGGACACTTGTTATTGGGAACCCTTGTAGAGCATCTTTCACGTTGTGCACGAGATTGGTTGCCATATGTCCAGCCACTAGTTCGAGCCTTGGTATTGTCAACCCTTTCTTCGCAAGCCTGGACTTTGCAGCTACCAGACCTTGGGTTACGCCAGATGGTTGATGTGTGACTGAGTATACTGCTGCTGATACGCCCTTGCCGCTGCCATCTCCGAAAGCGTGGAGGTTGATGCTTTGGATTTTCTCTTGGTGTTTGGCAAGGCTTCTTGACACCACTACTTTTTCTGGCAGGGCTCCTTCCCAGCTCTCCCACATGCTCTTTAGTTCTTTGGGTAGTTCATAGTCCCATGGCTTTCGGGCATCACTGACGCTTCTCGATACAGCATTTTTCCCACCAGGGTGACGGGTGACGCTAATCCCAGTGGGTCGTATATCTTGGCGATTTCCCCGAGGACTTCCCTCTTCGTTACATTGATGATCGGACCGGGAAAGTTTACTTCGATTGTGTCCTCGGTTTTGTTCCATGGTACACCAAGCAGTTTCGTCTCTCCTGTCTTAACTCCCATCTGGCACTTGGCATAACTCTGGCTTGCATCTAAGGGTGTGGTGGGTTGTTCCTCTTCCGTTTTCGTTTCTTCTAAAGGTGTTGGCCCTTCCAGGGAGGGTACATTTGAATGCCATTTGTGCAGCTCGAATTTTCCTTCTCTGAAGATGGACTGAGATGTTTGTTTGAAATGTTGTGTGTCGGTGACAGTTTCACCACCGCTGATCAAGTCATCTACGTAGAGGCTTCGTCTGATCTCCTCCACTTCGTTTGGGAAAATGTGCTGGAGATTTTGCAAGTGTTGGTCAATGACTCCTCCGAGTAGAAATGGTGATATGGACAGCCCGAAAAGTGCTCTCGTGAATCTTAGAGTTTCCACTTGCTTTGTTTCCAGGTCTTTCAACCAATGAAATCGCATTACGTCTCGGTCTTCCTCTCGTATCCTTACTTGCAAGAAAGCCTGTTTTAGATCGCCTGCTAAGGCCACGGGGTGGAATCTATTCCTGATGAGTACACTCCAAAGTTT
Source organism: Orbicella faveolata (assembly GCF_042242905.1). Lineage (NCBI taxonomy): Eukaryota > Metazoa > Cnidaria > Anthozoa > Scleractinia > Merulinidae > Orbicella > Orbicella faveolata. The sequence continues at coordinate 20,464,428 of NW_028301554.1, forward strand.
GTTCTGTAAGGGTGGACCCGTCTCTAAACACTCATTAAGGGAAGGTGCTTCTCTGTTGGCTCGCGCAGATGCATCGTAGACGATACGGATCTTCGTACTCTCTGCTGTTTCTCGTATCACGGCTTTGTGTGGGGTAGAACTCTCTTCCTTCTGGTTCCTTCAGCGCCCGTTCGACTATTCCTTGTGCCAATTGATCTTGGATGATGTCGTCATACTTCTCCAACATGCCTGGCTGTTTTTCTAGTTTTCTCACTAGGTTATCCAATCGCTTCAAACTTTCGTACTTGTTGTTGGGTAAGGGTGGATGATTACCCTTCCAGAGAAGACTTGTTTCATACCATCCTTCAGGGCTTCTCTCAAGTTGTTCCTTAAATTCTTCATACACGAGACACTGATCACCAACTGGTCGGTCCTCCAATCCAAGTACATCGAGTCTGCAAAGTGCTTCATAATCTACCGTGGAGGTCTGGGTTAGAAACATGTTAGTAAGATCGGGCTCACTTCCAGGAGACATGATGGTCCATCCTAGGCGTGTCAGTTCTGCAATCGGTTCTCCAGGTTGTCCTATCTTGGGTGGGGTCTCCGTCTTGATCCTTGCATACTCGCTACTACCGAGAATTAGATGTACAGGGAGCTCTCTTTTCGCGTCAACATCATCCATTACTATCCCTTTCAAGTGGTCGTACCGTGTCACCATGTCCTTGTACCTGGAATTTCTTAAATTTAACAGCACACCACGGTTCACCTTGGTTACTTCTGTTCGCAGATGAAAATCCCCAGATAGGTTTTTGATCACTACGTCATGGACTTCGATTTCTTTATCTGTAGTTTGCATCATCATTTCGATCCTTCGGAACTCCTTTCGCACTGGTCGCTTTCCTAGTCGATCGGGTAACGCTGCAGAGGCGTATGAACTTCCGGCTCCGGTGTCCAACAGCGCCCGGCACCGTATACCACCTACGTCTACCACGACCATCGGGTAGGTTACTGAGCTTCTTCCAGTGGCAACTAACATATGCTCGGGTTGCTGGGATCCGGAAGTGTTCTCGCAGATCGACGAGAGGTGTCTCCCTCGGCAGAACATGCATTTTGAAACACAGCGGCACTCTTCGGCCCTGTGATTGGCGCCGGTGCAATTAAAACATAGTTGTTTTAAGATCAACTGTTTTCTTCGCTCTGGGACCGTGGTAACTCTGTTGCAATTGGTGGATTGGTGACTTGGGCTTTCGCAGTAAACGCATGGCCTTCTTTTTGGCTCTCGTTGGTTGGGTTGAAAACTTCTTGACGTGAGTGGCTTGAATGGTGGTTTGAATGGTGGCTTGAAAGGTGGTCTGATTGGTGGTTTAAATGGCGGTTTGAATGGTGGCTTGAATGGTGGCAGCTTTTCTTGATCAACCCCTTCTTCGAGTTTCGGCGGGTTTCTCACGGTCCACTTCCGTAACGCTTCGAGAAGCTGCGGGAACTTCCATTCCTGCCAATCATCATCGGTACGGACTAAATCTCCTCTGATCCCTTCCAGCTTGTTCAGAGTCATTTGAACGTACCCATTCACCTCTCCTAACTTGCCCATGGTTTCCAGGAACTGTACGTTTGAGCACAGCTTTTCATAGAACTCTAAGATCTTGTTTGGGTTTGTTCCATGAATCGTCGGCAGGGACATAATACCGCTTACGTAAGCGTTAACAATCTCGCTTTCTTTTCCATATTTTGTTTTTAGTATATTCTTCGCTCGTTCGTAGCCTTCTGTGGTAAACGGGAGGCCATCTATTGAGGATCGAACATGTGGCTCCAAGAGTTCCTTCAGGTAGGTAAACTTCGTGATTTTCGAAATATCTGCTGCGTCAATTTCCGCTGAAAACTGACCCCAAAATCGCAGCCGGTCGGCGGGAGTGCCTTTGAAGTGAGTGATGACAAGTTTAGGCAGTTTCGCGTTGATGTTTTGATTCTTTTTCTCGTCGATCTTCTTCTCGTACTTGAGCTTTTGCTCCAATTTGGCTTTTTCGAACCGCCTTTCTTTTTCGTACTTTTTCTCCCTGAGCTGTGCGGCACGCTCCTCTTCTTCTTTTTTCGCGGCTTGCGTTTCACTGCTCTGAAATTCCTTAATCGCTGCGCTGAGGTGATCGATTGTTTTCTCAAATTCACCCACACCTTCTTCAATATTCGCACTCCATTCCAGGATTTCTTCTTCTTTGTTCCTTGCTTCAAACATCATTTCTTGTACGGTAGTCTTAAAGTCGTGGACCTCTTCCACCTTCTTCTTCAACGTATTCCGTAATCTCTCCACGCTCGTGATGTTTTTCTTCTCAATTGAACTAGTTGTTTGGTCTTGTGTAAGCTTGAGTAGTTGAAGCTTCGCGTCGATCGCTTTGGTCAATTGTTCAACTGTTTTCGCCATATTCGGTGATTCCTGTTACAGGGTCCTGGCAGGGTCGCCACTTTTGTCGTAAATGGTTTAACGGCAAACAATCACTCTGGTTTCACTTTGATTCTCCTTTATTCTCTCTGATCCGCTCTGGTTATTTCGCGTCTCTCGATCACAATACATGTACAATGGATTACATAATAGTTCAATGTTCAAGTAGTTCATATTTCATTGTCACGCAAAGTTCATGTTTCAATGTAACGCTTTCATCGCCGACATAGTAGAAAAAATTGTGCATAATGGAATGGACTTCGTTTGGGGATTTTGTTTTAGTTGGAAATAGCCAGCAAAACTTAGAAAAGCAGTCTTTGATGACTGAGATATAGCGATACTGGCCCCTGTTATTTGTCATGAACGACCGCTTTTTGCCTGGAGCCATGTCAATGATATCCGCTTGCAATCTCTCGAAAGGCCCAAAAGTTCCAATTGGACGAGGTGGAGGGGCAATAGTTGGAAACGGCTTATGCAATTGGCAGTCAGGACATGATTTCAAGAATTCTTTGGCCAGTGCTTTTACACCATTGCAAAAGAATTTAAGAGAAAACTGCTTAACGAGGCTATTAACACCAACCACTTGACAACCGCTTTCAGATGACCTGCGATAAATGTCACGAAGAATATCCAGCGCTTTCCCCCTAGAAACAACCACCAGACATCGATTTGGAATAGAAACACCGTTACTGGTGTATTCCAAATGAAAAATAGTCGGCGCTTCACCTTCTTCATCTACCCTGTAACGAGGTTTACTTGTTATGCCTTTCCAAAAACGTCGGTTGCGATGCTTGCAGGAAAATTCACGCAAATTACCTGCCACATTGAGTCATTAACGGAGTCGGGTTTTTTACTTTTACGTTAACGTAAAAGGGGCAAAAATTTGACGACATTGTAAAAAATATGCCAGCATTCAGAGCACATTGGTCCACAAACAGAGAGGGGCCACAGTTCCTGCAACAACCTTGAGAAACGAATCTCTTGTAAGTCTTACAGACTTCCGAAGCATTTCAAGACCTTTCAATACTGTTGGAATAATCAGCTTGTACTTAAATTGCACTAAACACAGCTTCTTCTTGCAAGTAGTAGTCTCGCACTCTATTCGGCACGCCCTAAAACATGTCTTTCTTTCAATAAAATTGCTCTGAACTCAGCCTTGTCTTAGAAGTTCTAGTCTCGTACTCTAATCGGCACGCAAAAAAACATGTATTTTTTCAATAAAATTGCACTGAACTCAGCCTTGTCTTAGAAGTTCTAGTCTCGTACTCTATTCGGCACGCAATAAAACATGTATTTTTTCGAGGAAATTTCACTGAACTCAGCCTTGTCTCATAAGTACTAGTCTCGTACTCTATTCGGCACGCACTAAAAATGTACTTTTTCGAGGAAATTTCACTGAATTCAGCCTTGTCTCATAAGTACTAGTCTTGTACTCTATTCGGCACGCACTAAAACATGTATTTTTTCAATGAAGCTGCACTGAACTCAACCTTGTCTCATCAGTACTAGTCTCGTACTCTATTCGGCACGTACTAAAACATGTATTTTTTTTTTAAATGAAATTTCACTGAACTCAGCCTGGTCTTATAAGTACTAGTCTCGTACTCTATTCGGCACGCACTAAAACATGTATTTTTCTTAATGAAATTGCATTGAACTCAGACTTGTGTTATAAGTACCAGGCTCGTATGATTTTTTTTTTTGGAATGAAATTGCACTTGTATATAAGCACTAGTATCGTACTTTATTCGGCGCTTAAAACATACTTTTTCATTTAATTACTCTATAGTCTCACCTGGCGGTGCTGTTTCCGTTGTCGATGGCGTCGTGTTACTCATTTTGGTCACGGTACGTCACGGCAAACACGGCCGTTGTAGTCTTCAGCTGCTCTTTGTTGGAGGGAGGTCAGGCTTGCTTTGTGTGGTTTAGTGGAAGTTGTCGAATTTTTATAGAGAGATGTGCTTGAGTGTTTTGCAACTTTTGGCTACGTAAATGGGACCTCTTTCGAAACTACTTACGCATGGATTTCGTAAACACATTTTACAATACCGATAAATTGCGAAATGGAATCATTACAAATGCGATCTATAAGATACTAGAAAATGTTTTCACAAGTTGTTTCCCAGCGATTCTGAACAAATACACCTTCGGTACATCATCTAGGGAAAAGTTTTATTTGTTTCATGAAATGACGGGTTCAGTTGAAGCAGTAAAATCTTCGTTCCTTAATGTAAGAATGAAAGATTACGCATTTAAATGTACGCGAATTGCGCTACAACAGTTTTCGAGAACGAAATTAAACCCTACTCCCTGTCAATTTGACTCTGGAATGTCTTGCTGACACTTGCTGCCACGTGCTGTTGCATAATTTGACATAATTTATGCGTCGTACTCTTCTCGGCATGGTACTCTATTCGGCATTTTACCCCAGCAAAACAATTCTTGGCTTGCACTGTCACGCAATCCTGATGCAATAACGAAATTATTCGAAAACCATTTAGTGGATAAAGTCAAGCAATTGTGATGTTATAGGAGATTAATTAAATGACACTTCTCCAATTTTTAAGTCTGTGCGTTTTCCCAAAGCTCAGATACTCGTCGAAATATTTTGCACCTCCGCGGTACACGTACAGTGCGGCCGGAAAATAGTGTAAACATCTGCAACTTACTTTGGCTATCTAGGCGACTGATTATCTGTATTGAGCAAACAAGCATTTACATAAGCACTTTTCCTAATACTTCAACTTCTGAGTGGGCTAAAAATCACGAGATAAGTATATGTTTTTCGACAAACGCATTCGTAGCTCAATGTCACGCAAAAATGTCCCGCTTGCTTGGGAAACGCAAAAACAACAACAACAACGACGACGACGACGACAAAGACTAAGGAAAATAGACTGAAACGTTTATAGGTTGATATAAAGACCTTGACTCATTTCACGCCCTAAAGACCTGCAAACTAGTATAAGGAATGCAATCAAAGGCGGAATAGCTTGAGCACATCGATTCGATTGAATTTCGTACGACTTCAGTTGCAGAACATTTAGCTCAATTGCAATATAGCTAGTACTTCTCAGTATAACGACTGCATGGGTACACGCGGCAAGCGTCTAGTTTATTTATAATCTTATTAAAAATTTGAATCATTTGTATTATACAGTCAGATTTTTATTTTGAAGTAAACTTCATAACCAAACTTTAGCAGTAAAATTTACTAAAAAAGCTTACTCCCACAACTCGAAAGAAAATACAAATATCAATATAGCTGAATCCCCATAATTTTATGCAAGACGCGTCTGCTAATTGCTGATTTGATGACTCATTTCAGCGGGAAAGTCCCTCAAGTATGACGTCACGGCACAGCCGTGCCGCTCTACATCAACTTCTTGGTTTTTCTGAGAAATGTCACGCAATAAGACATTCCAGCAAGTATGCATGCCAAATAATCCAGAGAAAAGACAAAATAGTTGGTTCATGACTTTTTCAAAATTGTTGCATTTATTCATAGATTTGACTAGCAAATAAAACATAGTTTTCAATCGATTTTCTCATATTTTGATTCAAAAATAAAAACATAGTTTTCTCAATTTTATTGTCATACGACTGAAACAAAATCGAGTAACTAAAAAATCTTATGACTAAATCACAACTTGTGACTAAAACAAAACTTGTCGCAAAGAAATCAGTTTTTTCAAAAACTGATTCCGTTGCGCCAAGTACAATACTACTCTTAAGTACTGCCTATAGCACCCAGGAAATAAATCAATCAATAAATAAATCAATAAATAAATCAATCAATCAATAAATAAATAAATAGAGCGGTTTTCAATTGAGTGTCGTAAAACCAAAACCAAACCAATTACTTACCAATTAGACTACTCAGCCAATCTCAAACCGAAGTAAAACCAAAACCAAAACCAAAGTAATTGTCTAATTACTTTCGACACTCAATTGAAAACCGCTCTAAGGGGATGAAATCGGTAAAACCCGTGTGCTTATAATGTTCGTTTCCAGCAGAGCATGGGAAGGATCATCATCATTTTTTCCTTCTCTCCTAGTGCAGAATGGGGCCACCTCCACCTCCCTTTATGTCTTGAATCCGAGATCCTCTCTCTCCTTGTTGATCGTTCTCTGCAATGTCTCTCTTGGCCGTCCTCTTCGGCGTTTGCCTTAGGGTGCCCATGTTAGTGCTATCTTGCAATTTTGGTCTGAAGATATCCTCAAAACATGGCCCGGCCATTTCCATCTCCTAGTTCTTACTTACTCGCTGATTGTCCTTGTGCCTGATCTTGATCTCTAACCTTCATCGACCAGTAAACGATCAGGATTTTCCTCATGCATTAGTGCAGGGAAACGTCTAACTTGGAATCGCCCTCTTTGGTCATTCGCAATGTCTCGCAACCATGGAGTAGAACGGCAACAACATTCGTTTTGATCATGATCCTTGTCTTTCGACTGAGGAAGCTACTTTTTCCATACCCTGTTAACCTTGTTAAACCCCACCCTTGCTTTCCATAGCCTGCTCTTATATCACTAGCTGTACCTCCTTGCTTTGGAACCAAAATATACAAAACTGTCCACATCATCCACTTCTCTCTCTCCTGGTTGGTTAGTGGATCCAGTCTGCCAGGGTTGTACCTCAGAACTTTGGTCTTCTCTTCATTGGTCTTTAGACCTTCTTTCTCCCGAACTGGTCTAGTCGGTTCAGTTTCTTCTGTGCATGACTCCATCTGCTAGACAAAAGTGTCAAGTCATCGGCAAAATCAAGATCGTCAAGGGTTGTTGTCAGTTTGCATCAGATTCCACTTTTGCTGTTCTCCTCGGTTCTCTTCATAACCCAGTCAATGATCATGAGAAAAATGAAACCGGACATAACACAACCCTGTTTTGCTCCTGAAAGCATCTCCAACCAATCGAGATGCCTGGTCTTATCTATAAAGGCACATCTGCAATTCTTGTACATACTTTTCACCATGTCGACCAACTTGATTGAGATTCCATAACTCTTCAGCAAGCGCCACAGTGTCTCTATATGAACACTATCACTGAATGACATCTCAACGTCTACAAAAAATAGTTAGAAGCAAGAATTCCACTCAATGAACCGTTCGACAACATTGCGTAGCACGAATATCTGTCCCAGTGGTACTTCTGCCACTTCTATATCCGGCTTGCTCGGCTCTCAGATTCTGATTGACTTCTCCTCGTATGTATGAAATGAACACTCTGCCTAATTCCTTTGCCACTGTCGACATAAGCGTTATTCCTTTCTAGTTTTCAAAACTTTCAAATCACATTTCTTTGGTAATCTGACGATCAAACTCCTACTCCAGTCATTTGGTATCTCCTCCTGGTCCCAGATTTTTTGGAATAACTAATGTAATGCATTGGTGGTCACAACTATATCTGCTTTCAACATCTCGCCTATGATGGAATCTAATCTGCTGCTTTTCCATTCTCCATGTTTCCAACGGCCTTTCTAATCTCTTCTTTTGTGACATATCCGGTCTCGTTCCCTAAATGGTTGGTGCATCTTGCGCTCTGATAGCTATGGAAGTGATAAAAATCTTTCCCCTTGTGCTATTTGGTTGTTAATATTGCCATAAATACAGACATCTTGAATGCCATCAATAGAAGAAATGTTTTTCTCCCCAAACATTAGAACTGTAAGCTGTTTGGCCATATTAGCTGCATTAACGACCCATTCAGCATTTTCTAGTCACAGTCATATTTGACAAGTCAAGACGACGAGAACAAGAGACAAAATGTAACACAAACGTGACGAGCAGCCAGCTTACATTGTGCTTGTTATGGCTTGTTCATCGGCCATGCATATTCATGAGTGAAAAAAGAGGGAAATGGTCAATGTTCCATATCCCAAATTACATATTCTAGCGGTCACCCAGCGGAATTTTTGATACAAAACCTGACTGGTCGCAGCAATTTACAGAAAAAAAACACCTCATTTTTGATGCTTTGATGTCAACATGAACTGTACAATCCTGAAGGCCTCCCAGGGGCTTTGGGGAACAAGGGAACATGATCATTTCAAAGGAACATGGGAAAGTTTGGGATCAATTTGAGGAAGAAGGAATATCTTTACTATTAAAGGGAACTTTGCCAAAAATTTTAGAGAACATGGAATTAATTTAAAGGGAACAAGGGAGAAAAAGTGAAATTTTCAAGGTAGCATGCCACCCCCCCTGTAACTGTATTTTAGCCTGTTTTAAGCAAGTATACAAAATACAGCATTAAAGTGCACCATACTAGGCAGCCAGGAGAGGCTGTCACAACTGCGATTATTCTGCACAACTGAGAGATTTTGACTAAATGGAATGCGTCAAGCCCAATGGCGGATCCCAGGCAAGCAAAGGTTTTTTATGGTAAAAAATTGTTTTTGGCTTTTTCGGATAGATCACATTGAACTCTTTAAAAGTTCTACGGAAAAAGATTGAAGGTTTCAAAATCGTTCGATCAGAAATTGGGCTAGTGTGTTGGCTGCTAGTGACAAAGGGTCCTTCGAGCAGGAGACGTTTCTTGCATTGGACGAGGAAGACGTTCGACGTTCGCTAAGCATCACTTCCTTAGCGCTTTCGCCCTTCGAAGTAACATCTCACTCAATACGTCGTGGGTTTCATTCACATTGTATTAAGCTAAGGCATTTAGAAAGTCGAAAAGAATAAGCAGGGACGAAAATTATTTCCTTACTAACTTGGGTGCCTGAACAGAGGATTTCAGATCTTGCAAAGGATATTTTCCTCCTGAAGCAACATTTGAGACTCCTTCAGAACAGACAATATTCGTATTCCCGGTATTGGACTGAAACTAGCTGGCAACGGAGGTTTATGCGAGGGAATAAAAAGGGATAAATGCTATTTGCATTTAAAAAGACCCCGCATTAGCCCCTCAGTTGCAAGCTAGCTCTAGTCTAATATGATACGAGCGCTATTCTTAAAGTAAATGAGCGTTCACTTTATCGACCACCAAGTCGTCACTTTCACACTTTCTGAGTATTTATCTCATAACACAGGAAGAACGCCTTAAAGTACATTTTCTCTCGTATCTCGAAAGGAAAATTTCAGCGAGTTAAGCGCACATTTTGAGTTCGTTTTCAGCAAGTTTTCAATGTTTGTGACGGAAATTTGGAGAGAATGTAGCCCGATAGTCAGGCCAAAAAACCCTTAAAGGAGAATTCTCATTTTTTGCTCTCTTCATTCATCATTTCTCCTTTACACGCCACCTGGCGCATAGGGTATCAGCAAGACTCCTCCATTTCTGTCGGTCCTTGGCACGCTGTGCGGCCTGCTCCCAATTAAGGTTTAGGGCCTAAAGTTCTGCTTCTGCAGTCCTCCTCCGGGTGGATTTTGAGCGGCGTCTCTTCGTTTCACCCTATGGTGTCCATCTGAGAGCAACTTTCGAGATGTTAGTAGTTTCTCTACGGAGCACGTGACCGATTAAACGCCATCTTCGCCTGATAAGAACAATTCCCATCTCTCCCTGCTCTGACAGTTTGAAGAGCTCATTGTTGGAGATCTTTCTTGACCAAAAGATACGCAAGACTTAACGTAGAACGGAAGAGTGAGAGGGTTGCAGCTTATGCAGATAATTTACAGTCATTCTCCAACATTACTATCCATAGAGTAAGTAGTACAGACAGTACACAAGCTTAATGTTTGTGCCTCTGCTGTACTTTCTTCTCCTCCACACAGGTCGCAATTTTCTGACGGCCCCTCTAGCTTTACCAATCCTCTGTCGAATGTCCTGGTCGGCTCCCCCTTCACTGAAGACCGTGCTACCCAAATACGTGAATTGATAGGTAGTTGTAAGCGTAGCTGTCATAAATGGTCAATGGTGCTGAGAAGTTTACAGGCAAGACCTCTGTCTTGTTAGGGCTGATCTTAAGCCCCACCTGCCAAGCGAATCTATTAAACCTGTCAGATTTTTCCCGCCTGTCATTAATAGAATGAGATAGCAAAGCAATGTCGTCCTCCAGAACGGTCGAAAGTGTCCAGTGCATTCCTCTCCTTCTGTCTTCAGTAGCTTGAGATAGCATCCATTCGGTGACAGTGTTGTACAGTAACGCTGTTTATCAACTCTCGAATTTGCGTGTCGATAACAAATAACGTGTCAATAACAAACCAGACAAGTAATCACAATTTCACGACAGTTTTTTAGAGAAAGGTGTCAAGAAGACATAGCGAAGTTGATCGCTTCCTCCCGATCAAATCCGAAAGGAAACGAACTTGATTAGTGAACCTCTTTACTTTACGAAATCGGGCGCTGTAATCGGAAAACACTAAAATGTTTGATTTTATCGAATATTCCTTCGTAATCTACAATCCTTGAGCTTTCAGAAAATATATACTTTACCAGGGTTTGCGTAAAAAAGTTCGACAGTAAGGTGACGGAAACGAATGATGGTTATTTGGGCATACATTTGTCCAAATTTTAGGCAATTGATAAGAAAAGGCCCATCTTCCCCTCTAACGCGTACTTCCCCCTCCTTTGAGCACGTCTGGAGGCTTATACTGTTGAACTCGTTTGTCCAGTTCCAAATTACCAGTTTTCATTTCGGAGAGCTTTTTGTCTCAGACGATTTACACCGATCGCCGGAAAAAAAATCGGCAGTTTTGTAATTTCCGGGGGGTTAAACTTCCACTAAAATTTCCACTTAACTCTCTGAAGTGTGTATTTTCAACACATCTAACTGGTACTCCAGTATGAGAAATAGAAAATAACATATACTTGTAATGCACTTCTCAACATCAGGCATCGTTGGTGCTTTTCAAGTCAATCTGAGGGACGCGCATAGAGCCAACACCTACGAGGTACAAGAGTACGATGATTCTGGTATCTTCCGAACCAAGTACAATGTGCTATCCTTAAATGATACACACGCTCATCTCCACCGAACCTGGACCAACTTCGACTACCAGCAATTTACAGATGGTGCTCCGCCGAAAGGAGAACACAAGGTTCAGTCTCAGCATAGCGTTCATGTGCATCTTAAAGATGGAAAAGTAGATAACGTTCACCGCACCACAAGTGCATTCTTCAGGCCAGCCAAAGGACACCCAAGGGCAGAGAATTTTAAAGCCTTCGCAAAACAGGATATAGAGATGTCAACCAGTGGATACAGCAAACTGACCTTAATATCGTGCTCTGGTCCTGAACATCAACGTTCCAAGCGCTCCACTGCCTGGAACGAACATCTCAAGACAACAAAATCTCTTACTAGAGACAGCTTACTGCTTGATGACACAGACAAAATAAAAGTTTCAGAGATAAGCAAGGAAAAGAAGAAAACAAGACCTTTGTACGAGGTCTTACGCTGTTTTGTAGACGACACCGTTGAAGAGCGGGAAGTTGGTTATTGTACGAATGAGCTGCACCACATGGTTCGCAATGATAAAAATGTATTCAGAGCAGTCAAAAGGTTGGTCCAAAATCGAAATCACCAAAACCTAACCTCATGGGCCGTTTATTTAGCCGCTCTAGCTGCGCACGGCAAATATGAAGCCCAAAATACCCTAGCATACGCCGTAAAGACAGATTATCCAAGGCTTCTCAGCAGCGAAGAATACGAGACTTTGCTGATATCCATTTTGTACCTACCAGACGGACCACTGCACTCTAGTCTCTTTAACGCCCTTTTTGATCTGACGATGGAAGACGGCAAAGAAGAAGCTGTTACAGCTACAGCAATGCTGGTCTTGGCTGGACTTACAGAAAAAGCAAAAAGAGCAGGATACAATGAAACCTTAAGCGATAGCGTTGCTGAGATGATTCACAACAGGTACCGAAACAAGTCAAGCATTTATCATCCGGAAAGTATGGAATATGAATCACACCTGAGAGACCACATTTGGGCATTTGGAAATCTTGGTCATCATTCCGGACTTCCAGTCATTCTCGAACACATTGAGCACGATAACTCTGATATTCGATCAGCGGTGATTTCAGCTATGCGAAAAATGTCTCCAAAGCACACAGACCGATATCTGATGACAGCCTTGAACCAAGATGAACACAAGGAAGTCAAGACGGCAGTAGTCAATGTTTTTATTGATCGCCACCAAAACTTGACTGAATCAGTAGTTCTAGGATTGGAGCAAGCAATGTGGCACGCCGACAAGGACGACTCCTTGGACTCGGCAATACAAGAATTCCTTGAAAACCATGGCAATCATAGCAGAGCAATAGATTTACGTACCAAGCGTAGAGTAATTCATCGCCGCAAACGTGCCCTGATACCAGAGCTCCGCCCTCGCAGCTACGAAATCGGCCGAGTGAAGCGCTGGGATAAGGTTGTTGGGGGAGACTGGTTAGGTGCTGAAACTGTCATTCAGTTCTTGAATAAACTCGAGTTACGCGTTGGACTTTTCGGTGGAAAATTTGAAATTAATCTTGATAATTACGCGTTGATTAGAGGTCACATTCTCAAGATTCCTTTTGATGTAGCCAAGGGCAAAGCTGCGTTCAAGGTCTCAGCAAGTTTTAAAAACGACATTCCAAAAGATCTTATTCACACTGTTGCAGATGCTGGAGATGAACTTCTCAGAACCTTCGACAGTATTGCAAGTGTAATTACTAAGGAAATCGAGAAATTCCGAGCAACACTCGCCAGGTATATTCCGTTAAACATTGATAAGTTCACAGACTTTGCCAGAAAAATTAACAATTTTTTGAAAGAACTGAGTCTTCCTTTGCAAGCCATTAAGGCCACCAGAAAGATCATCGGCTTCTCCAGAGATTTGAGCTTTCGTGCTAACGACTGGACATCGTTGATAGATAGAATCAAGAAATTACAGCACAGTCTGACAAAGCTTAGTGGTTTGGAGACCCTGTTCAAGAAAGTTCTTCGTTCTTTAGACACAATACTTGGAATTATCGATGACGTAAGTAAGCAGCTGCCAAAAAATCTCCCGGGTGACTTTAATATTAAGAACCTTCTTCACAATCTCAGAAAGGTTCCTGTCAGTCAACAAGACGCCGAGATTAAGGAATATTTCAAGACACTGGGGTCGTCTGTGCCTGATGGATTCCGCTTACACCTTCCATTCAAGTTCTCGATCCATTTCTCCTTCTCACTAAACAGGTTTCAGCAAGTTTTGTTAAGATTGCAGCGTTTCAGTAGCAAATATCTGGAAATGTCTAATTCGCTGGATTCGTTGGATGGGACAAAGTTACCCACATTAAGCCTTCCGTTTCTGAAAATACATTCTCCAGTGTTTCAAAGCCGAAAGTTTAATTTTGGCCTTGATTTTGACTGGAAGGTTTACCTCAGATTCGATCTCAACTTGAAATCGACGGATTTGCAGACAGTCGTTGCTCTCCTTGGAAAATTTGGAGAATTTTTCCGGCAGTTTACATTCCTCGATTTCGATCTCGACACGTTCTTTCAAGATATCTTACCCGGTAGATCATCTGACTTGCAAACGCATTTCACTGAGATTTACAAGAACGACCATGGAAATTCCTCTGACCCCTCCGACTTGTTGCAAGCGTTTCTTTTGAAAGTAACTGACACACTTGACCTTCATGTTCTAAACGTTTCTATCATAAGTCATATGACGGACTTTTTTCAAGAACTTGGACCAGCAATGACGCAGTTCGCAGAACAGAGTGTCCAGAAAACCTGTCGAATCCATGAAACAGCAGTAAACTTTTCCCAGAGCTTCGAAGACTTTAAAGATAAGATTGAAAGGGAGGGCATATTTCTTCTCAAGGACATTCAAAATACAACACAAAGCGTTCTGAAAGAATTGCTTAACCTTACAATTGTCTTAGATACTTCAATAGACGAGATTGACCAGAATTTCACCACTTCTGTGAAACACTTCCTTTCTGACTCTCTAAAAGAAACTACGGACAAACTAAGCAATATTGAGAATATAGTAGATGATGCCGTAAACTTTACGAGAGGAACGTCGACGGAATTCAGTGGGGCCTGTACCAAAGCATCAACATTGTCCGCTGATGTCATCGATCAAGTACAAAACAACGCGCGTCAGGCAGTTAATGACCTAGCATCTGTGATTGGACCTGTGGCATCAAAAATCAAAACTATTGGGACAGATTTGAAGTCTGCAGTCACAAACGTCGAAACGTGGTACGAAGAAAACCTGGCAGCTCGTGTGGGAAAGATATCTCGTGTTTCCCAAATAATTGGGAATTTTCTATCAATTGTAAACACGAAAAATGACTTTCTTAACGCCCTTCGAGATATAGCTTCTCGCTTATATGAAGTTCTTAAACATCTAAAAAGCCTTCCAGAATATGCAATCAAGGCAAGGAAAACTGCAGACAAAATCATTGATTTTGCAAATGAATCACAGAATTATAAAGACGAAATTCAAAAGCTTGATATCCGAAAACAGTTCGGAAATGACTTTGACCAACGGCTACAAAATGTTTGTAACAAGTTCAAAGCCATCACTGCTGCAGTGCTTGTCAGACCTTCTGATGTGGTGCAAGAGCTCAACGAATTTTTCAATCAAGAAGCCAACACGCTCGTCGAAAAAGCGTTGCCAAAATTTAGGAGTATAAAGGATTCTGTAGACGAGACAAAAGAAGAACTGCAAGGAATTAGTTCAATGGTTGATGATGTGATAGCAGTTCTACACGATCTCAAGCCTGTTACGAGCTCGTTTTCGACCATACTTGAAACAGCAAGAAAGTTACCTGACTGCGAGCAGATGACTCAAATATTTGTCCAAAGCACGAGACCCTGTGTCCAAAAAGCACTCTCGATTGGTAGGTTCGTTATCCATCAGTATGAAGACGTTAAGGAAGAAATAGTTGTCCTCAGTGAACTGGTTCCGGAAACGTGGAAGAACTTCAAGTTACAGAAATGTGTGAAAGGCGGTACCTGCATTTCCAAAGCGTTCATTAAGCAAGGGAAAGTTATTAAAAAGAAGCTAGATATCGTTAAGGACAAACTTGAGAAAGCCAGTGAGTACACCGACTTGCTCAGCAAGTGCGAGGAGGGTGTCAGCAACATAACAGAAGTGGTGGACAGCATTAAGCTACTTATGGAGCAAGTACAGAACTTCTCTCTTCAAGATAATACTCAAAGAGTAAAAGCAATCTTGCAGAAGATCACAGGACAAACTGCTGCTGACGAAGACCAACAAAAGGGAACTGGAAGTCGAAAAAAGGCCATAAAATATGCAAACGATGGTCCGGAAAGAGCTGTTGATTATATACAAAAAGCCAAGGAGTTGGACAACCGAATTCAGAATTTTCAGGAAAATACTTTTCTGGGATTCCGTAGTGTTTACGAAGACGCTATACATAAACACGTACAGTCACTGAAGAGCATACGTTCCAAGCTTGAATTATCGTATCAGCTCTGGAAAAAGACAAAAGATGTTAATAGTGTTATGAAGGCTTTGGATACCAGTACTAAAGGAGCGCTGGCATTTGCTGATAATCTACAGGAGGTGACGGCTTTGTTTTCGAAGCCAACTAGCATCCTTCTTGCTGATATTGAAGAGATAAGCGACAAGGTGAAACCTCATCTTGACAAATACACCTCAGAAGTGGCCGATGCGGTTGACAAAGTCAATGGATTTTTAGAAAAAGTCACCAATTTTTTGAACACGATTCAGACGAGACAAAGAGGCTTAGACCCCAGCACTTACAAACCTTGGCAAGATTTACCGTATTGCTCTAAGGAGGTTTGCTTAAGATCTATAAGGAGATCATCACCTCAGTATTTATCAGATATTTTCACTTGGAAATTTCCGCATCTTGATGATCTATCTTCAATGAAAAAGAGCGGACGTTGGCTTACACCGGGATTGTTTGATGACTATAAAGTGGAGGGAATTGCTCAGCTCTCCGAGAAAGATATGATTCTGGGAATGTACGGCGTAGCAAGTAATGAAGACAAAGCATCGCTCCTTGTTGTTACAAACGTTGATAAGGGGGTCAAGAAAATTGTTCAGCTAAAGAAACACAGTGTTATTTTGTCGGTAAAAATTGGTGGTGTTGCTATAGCTAGGAATTACATCTGGATCAGCAACAATGATGGAAATGAAATCCTTTCGGTAAAAAAAGTCGACATAACGTCATCATTTTCTTCACCTAAACCTTCACAAGTTGATATCTTCAAGACTGTGACTGTCGAGGGAGCAGCTGGGTCTGTGTCTTACGATGAACAACGCAATGTCCTATGGATAACAAACGGCAAAGTGGGTAAGGCGTACGGTTATAGGCTGTCATTGGATGGCGATCTCGCTATCGCTGGTTTAGCCCCATACAGAGTAATTCACATCGGAAAGAATGCTCAAGGGATGACGATTGTAAGGCAGTTTGGTGACGACTATGCGTGTATCTCAAGGTGTGCAATGGTTGCTGGGTTTCAGTGCAAGCTTGAATTTCATCACTTGAATAATGGGGACGAAACGGGAGAAAACACCCTAGCGAGAGTGGTTCGAACTCCCTCTGGATTAGAATCTGTCAACAGAGTTGATAATGAAGTTATTTTATTGGCATTCTCCAGTGGTACGTTTGCTGAAAAAGAAAATTTCGAACTACTTGGTGGCGACTTTGAAGACAGATACTTTAAAATAAGGCTGCCGATTCTTAATACCACCTTTGGTATAAAAGAGAACTGTATTTACTTTAAAGTAAGGAACTACAACGTTGTTAGACCGCGGACACTCTTTCCAATCGGAGATCACATGTGTGGAACAAACCGCAAGCGAAGTATCTCTCAGGAGCTCCTGGAAACAGATGTCTACCATGAGCAACTTGAAAAGATTCACCGAAAAAGAGTGCAAAGAAGTGCTACAGGTTTAGGTTCCTGCGAATTTTCTCACAGAGGAACGTTATTGCGAGGTTCCCATGAATTTTATCGATATAAAACAGGTTTTTCAGTGTTTGGAATATATGTTGTGTTTGTTGCAGGTGCTGCTGGTCATTATAGTATAGGTTACCAGGCAACAATGTGTTTAAAAAAGAATCTCTTTACTTCAGGTTTGATTCCCGGGGCGTGGATCTCTGTATACGCTGGTGCTAGCGTTCCTCTTTATGTTATTAAAGCTGGAGTTACAATTGAAGCCAGGCTGCTGGAAATTTACCTTATTCCGGAGTTGCGTATATCGTTTGGCAGCTGGCCTTTAAAAGCATGCATCGAACTGAGAATTCGCTTGACCCCTTTGAGCATCAGAGTTTATCTTTGGTACAGGTTTATGAAAATAAGCATTGATTGTTGGTTAATTGGGTGTGATATAAAATTCTACTGGGGCTCAATGAACACTTTTAAGGAGTGGTCGTGGACAACAAAACAAATCAACCAAGTCCTTTTCACGAGTTGCCAAGAAGAAAAAGACAGCACGCCTCCGAAAGCGGGAACGTGTGTAGCTCGGCAGGTGGCAGACACCAAATACTTTGTAGAGTGGCATGGATTTAAGGAAGACTCAAAAATTAGTGCTTATCAAGTCAGGATAGGATCTATAGAAGGCTCAGTTGATGACTACTCTTCTTGGGTGGGTACATCGCTTAGCAAGGTTGTCACAAACCTCGCGGTCATGGACGGTAGAGATGTATTTGTCAGTGTTATGGCGACAAACGAAGAAGGACTCGACAGTCCCTTGGCAAATTGTCCGTCGTTTCCCGCGAGGAGAAAAGGACCACAAATTCGTTATGTTTATGATGGCGTAGTAAAAGGAAAAGATGCTGACTATCAGTCCGATAATTACACTTTAGGAATGAACTTCGCATTTAAAAGTGATTCAAATGAAATTGTCCAGATCAAATGGGGAGTTTCTTCAAACCCAGCTTGTACGTTAGATACATTAGAAGCAGACGTGGTTCCTCTGAAATCTCTTGGAGATTCTAACTCTATTCAAGTTAGTGGTTTAAATCTTGAACACGGAAAAACGTATTTCACTCGCTTGTATGCAATGAATAAGTTCGGATTAAAAGCGGTTATGTGCAGCGACGGTATCTTAATTGACATAACTCAGCCCATACCAACATATGTTCAAGACGGTGCTGGTGAAGTTGACGCGAGCTTTCTTCCATCAATACGACGTGTCCGTGCAAAGTTTGATCGTTTTATTGATCGTGAAAGTCCGATTACCAAGTATGAATGGAAAATTGTGAGAAATATATCTGGTGAAGAAGTCACAGCTTTTGTCAATGTACCTGTCACCCAAACGACACCCCTCATTGATGGCCTTTCTCTTGAGGCGGGCTCTCCTTATAGGATTACCCTTCGTGGAACTAACGCCGTCGGTCTTCAAGCGGTCATCGAGACAAATGGATTTATACCTGATAATACACCACCGTATTGTGAAGGACGCGTGATTGACGTCTCTGATGAAAAGGACACGTCAGACGTAGATTTCGTGAGAGAATTAAAAAGTATCCAAGCAAAATGGAAATGTTCAGATCGTGAAAGTACCATTCGTTCACAGCTTGTAGGTGTCGGGACTTACCCTGGTGGAGATGACATTCGAGCCTTTGAAAAACTCGACCATCTGCCACAAACCACAATGGATGGTGTTTTTTATGTTCAACTTCCTGACATTAACATTTTCGTAAAGTTTCGATACCATGTTACCATAAAGATCATTAATGGAGCGGGTCTGAAGAAAACTATCTCCTCGGATGGCATTTTAATTGATATGACACCACCAACGGTTGCACCACTATACATCAAAGATGGACAAGGAGAAATGGACAAGAACTATACTAATGACCGCTTTTCTTATAGTGCGCACTGGGAGCAAGCTTTTTCTGATGCAGAAAGTGGGCTGGTGGAATATCGTGTGGGGCTTGGTACTAAATCTGGACTTGCTGACATTAAAGCTTTCAGTTCGGTGGGCTCGGAGACTAATGAGACAATAACAGGAATCCTCCTCGAAAGTGGTCGGCGTTACTTCGTGACTGTGATTGGTTGTAACAGAGTGGGTATGTGTATCAACGCAAGCAGCGATGGTGCTATTGTAGACTTTGTCCCTCCGCATTCTGGAAAAGTTTTCACCGGATTGGCAGGTCCACCAATCTTGTACCAGTGGATAACTACGTCAGTATGGGCAAGATGGAATTGGTGTTTGGCGGATGAGAAGAGAGCATCTGCAGTTTTAAAGAACAATAATCAGTGTGGCAACGACAGCTTTTTTGATGTTCACAGTGGAATTGGTATGTTTAGTATTTCTGTGGTAACGCAAACTACTGAGCAGCTTCTCGCGCCATTCAAGTTAGCTGGACGCCAAAGATACGCTGGCCGTAACATTAATCTTAAAGATGGGGTCTACTCGGTTGCTATTGAAGCCAGCGACAAAGCAGGTGTTGCTTCCCGTGGTCTGTCAAACACGTTTATTGTTGATAGCAGTCCTCCTTTAATAACTCTGGTGCAGCATGGCCATTTTGGCGAAACGTTGGAATATGTAAACGTTTCTGTCGTAACATTTCGATCTTACTTTATGGTTGAAGACGAACTTTCCCGGGTGAAAGCTTACAAAATTGGCGTTGGAAGTTATTCCGGCGGTGATGACATCATTAAATTCCAGTCCTTCTCTTTACGTTTTCCGACATCATCATTGCGAGCTAACTGGACATCGCTGACACCAACATTTCTGGAAAACAACAGGCGTTATTTCATCACCGTATTAGCTTTAAACAGCGCTGGCCTCCCCACTGTTAAATCTTCCCCCGCTCTGGTCTCTGATTTTGACGTACCTCAAGATGGGATAGTATTAGATGGCTGGGACTTACAGGATGCCAGGTATCAGAGCTTTGCCTCCGTCTACCGTGCGCACTGGCATGGTTTTACTGATTTCTCAGGAATCGACAAAGTGTACCTTGGGTTGTCTAGCAAATCGAGGTCGACTTTCTGTGATGCGAGGAAAGAGGTAATCGTTTCAAGTGACACAAACTTCTATGTTTTATCCGGACTAGCGTTAATCTCGGGACAGACGTACTACGCATGTCTTAAGTTAGAGGATAGAGCTGGGAATTCCAAATTCTTTCATTCCAATGGTGTGCTGGTAGACACAACCCCTCCTCATCCAGGTTATGTTTCTAATGGAAGACCAGGGCAGGAGATAGGCACACAAATGGAGAGCTCCGTTCTTACAGCTTCATGGGGTAACTTTACGGAACATGAAACAAGCATCGTGTCATATCATCTGGCGTTTGGTTCTTTCCCAGGTGGCCAAGACGTGCAAGGATTCACAAACGTGGGGATGGTAAACACCGCCACAAGCTCTAGACTGAAAGTTTCGGAGCTGAAGTCTGGTCAAGTTTACTATACATCAGTGATTGCCTACAACATACTCGGGATGCCCAGCTTTATGGCTACATCCGATGGCGTATTGGTAGATTTCAGTCCTCCGTTTTTTTCACAACCAGGTCGTGATGGTGATGATCCCGATAATGAGTTAAGCTATACATTTGAAAATTCCCTGAAAGCAACATGGAAGTGCGAGGATCCAGAGAGCGGCCTCTCCGCCATTGCTATCGCTTTTGGTCTACAGCCAGGTGATGCAGACATTGTAAATTTCACCAGCCTACCAGTGTCCCAAACCTCTTTTATAACCAATCGAAAGCTTCGTTTGGGTGCTCGCTACTTTAGTACTGTTCGATGCACTAACAAAGCTGGCCTTACAACAGCCTCTTATTCCGATGGAATCGTATACGACGATACGCCCCCTAATCCAACTTATGTTCGGGATGGTGACTATCAGACTGCAAATAGGACTTTGTTTGTTATTTTTAAGTTTGTTGATGCTGAAAGTGGCATTCAGGTATACAGACTTAAAGTATGGGGAAGGAGTTCCCACAACACCTCGCTGGATATGCATGATTCCTTCAGGGTTCGTGGGAATGTTACTAGTTTAACTTTGGAGCTATCAAAAGAACTTGCAAGCGGAAAAACGTATTATGTCAACGTAACAGCAGTGAACAGCATCGGCCTAGAAGCTACCATACAATCAGATGGATTTGCTGTTGATACTACTCCTCCAATATGCTCCCAGGTCTGGGATGGCAAAAGTAACTATCCAAATGACATTGAATATGCTCCGAGCTCAAACAGATTCATTATTTCTTGGGTTTGCTATGACAACGAATCTCCAATAGTTCGGTATCAGTTTTCGGTCAGAGATATGCAAACAAAGGAGCACGCCATTCCGTTTTACACTTTGAAGACGCGTGTGAACCCAACTGGATCCGCAGTAATTACAGGCGGAGGTCGAATGACAGCACGCTTTATTGAAGGACACACTTACCAATCTGGAATTGAGGTTGCGAACGCTGTTGGCTTGAAGTCAATTAAATGGACAGATGGTGTTACAATTGATAATACACCTCCTGAAGTGAGTAATCTAAAGCTTGCATTTGATCCAGAGAGGGATCTCTTAAAAGTTGAATGGTCAGTAAGCGACAGAGAAAGTGGCGTGAAGTCAGTGTCCTGGGGACTTGGAACAATTCCAGGAACGAATGACGTCAAGAACTTTTCCGACGTTTCGCCATCAGTAACTAACATATCAATATCAAGCGTTTCGTTCCAGCAGGGCAGTACGTGTTTTTTAAATATTTTTGCGGTTAATAAAGGTGGCCTGTCTAGCAAATCCTCCTCAAATACCATTATCATTGATCGCTCAGCGCCAAGCCCTGGGATTGTAGCTGCCCATCATGTATTCCCACGCAGTTATGATCAAAGCAGCAATAAGCTGTCCAATTCCTCTTTTGTTGTCACTTGGACAGGATTTACAGATACTGAAAGTGGTATCAAGAAGACCAGCTGGGCAATTGGAACAGACTGCCAAAAACTGAAACAAGATGGCGACAATTTATACACTGAAGTAGTAGCTGATGACTCTGTTGGCGGAGTTATCATCGAGAATCAAACCCTTATGGAAAACGAAACTTATTTTGTTTCTGTTCGAGTTACGAATGGTGCTGGGCTTCACAGAACAGATTGCTCGCCAGGAATGCTTGTAATATTAGGAAAACTATCTGCTGGTGTTGTAAGCGACGGACCGTTCTCGTCAGAAAATGACATTGACTTCCAGCTCGATGATAGAGCTATTTGGGCACACTGGCGTGGTTTTAAGGATCCTGCATTTAGTATCTCAAGATACGATTGGTGCATTAGAGATCTGCCACCCAATGCATCTGGATTAGAGGCATGCGCATGGCCATTCATAGAAGTGCACCATTTAAAAACCAAAGCTAGTCGCCTTCATAACCTGACTCTTTTGCATGGAAAGAAATATTACGTGACAGTAAAGGCTGAAAACGTTAGGGGTGATACTGTAATGTCATCCTCGGATGGTGTAATTATAGACCGAACACCTCCAGTTGCAAAATCAATCCAGATCTCGCCATCATCGGGTGAAGAAACTTTGTTCTTAACATCACCGTCTGCTCCTGTAGTTACCTGGTCAATTGATGATCCCGAAAGCGGAATAAGCCACTTCATCGTTCACGTCGGCAGCTTTCCATTTGAAAGTGACCTGTTAGCCAGTCAACGCCTCGAGAGTCTAAGCCGTTCCCTTGATTTAGGCCAGGTAAATTTCACGCTGTATCAAGGCTTAATTTTCTACGTGACCGTTAATGGCGTCAACATGGTAGGTCTGGAAACCGTTCTAACATCAAAGCAAGTAGTAGTGGACTGGACGCCCCCTGAAGCAGGGGAAATTTTGGATGGTAATCGGACAATGCCAATGACGGGGGTGTTTATCGACAGTGATTACCAAAAAGATAGCGGGATGTTGTTTGCGCACTGGAGTGGGTTTGAAGATTCTGAAAGCGATGTTATAGAATATCAGTGGTGTGTTGGAATAGCTCAAGGTAACTATGACTTCTCTTTGGTGCACCTCTTTTTTTAAGTCCTGGTCATCCCAAAGTTATGCTTGGACGAGCCATTCCATTTACAACGTACCGATGCAGCTGTTTATGTTTGACTTCTTTGTTAGGAGTTGGAGTATATACATAGAATATTTAAGTTTTGTGTTATTTTTCAGGAACCTGTGAAGTAAAAAACATGACATCTGTTGACCTTCGAACAAGCGCTTATCACTGGGTTAATCTTCAAGAAGGCTTACAGTATTTTTTTACAGTCGAGGCAACCAATGGTGCTGGTCTTAAAGATGCAATCTACTCTGATGGTATAACCGTCGACATCTCGCCACCTACAATGGAAGGGGTTTACCACAGTGTTGAAAATGAAGAAGATAGCGTGCCCCAGTTCATCATTCAAAATGATGGTAGATATTTAGAATTCTATTGGAATAAGCCCTATGACACGGAAAGCAGAATTTGGTCCGTTAAATGGTGCGCGGGAACAAAGAACAACTCCTGTGATATCGTCTCGCTGACCTCAGTTGATCCGGAAGATACTTCGGTAAAGCATTACATGTCTCCGCCGCTAGCCTCTGGTACTGTAGTGTATGTGATGCTTGTTGTGACAAATGGTGCTGGAATTACTTCCACGGTCGTCGCCCGACCGCTTTTAATTGATACCACCCCTCCGTCAGTTGGAAATGTGACCTTAAGAAAAACTGCAGAAACCACCTATTTTAAAAAAAGAGATTCAATTACAGCTAAATGGAGTGGGTTTGTGGATAACGAGAGTCGTTTAAGCCATTTTGAATGGGCCATTTGTCAAACGAGCGAAACAGACAAATGTATTAATGAATATGTGAACGTTGGCCTTAATACTTCTACAAATATTGACGCTTTTGGTATCAAGTATGGCATATCGTATGTCATAATTGTCCGTGCGTTTAATAAGGTTGGCTTATTCAGTGAAGCTACTTCCTACCAGTTTATGCTGGATGGAGCTAACCCATCTCCGGGGACTGTGTACGATGGATTGGAGCGACAGACAGATAGAGAATTTCAAAGCTCTACTACTCGACTCTCAGCCAACTGGTCCCCGTTCCAATGTGCTAATAGCCGCATTGTTGACTACGAGATGTGTGCAGGAACAGAAGCAGGGACATGTGATGTGAGTGGATTTGTAAGTCTTGGCATGGACTTTAAAGGGTCCATAACAGGATTAAGCTTAAAGCACAATGAAAGGTACTTTGTTACCGTACGTGCAACGAGTGAGTCCGGTTACAGCACAACGGCAACCTCTAATGGTGTCAGAGTTGACAGTACGTCACCTTTAGGAGGAAAGGTAAGAGATGGTCAGACACTCCTGGACATTGATTACCAAGCA
This sequence comes from Orbicella faveolata, assembly GCF_042242905.1. Taxonomy (NCBI): domain Eukaryota; kingdom Metazoa; phylum Cnidaria; class Anthozoa; order Scleractinia; family Merulinidae; genus Orbicella; species Orbicella faveolata. Next base: position 20,489,030 of record NW_028301554.1, read on the forward strand.
GCTGACACGGTCATTTCTGCCAACTGGGATGAGTTCCAGGATGAAGAATCAGATGTTAGAGGCTATACTTGGTGTGCTGGCACAGGAAAGGGTATCTGCGATATCATATCCGAAACCAGCGTTGGCGATCGCACCAGTGCCAGTCAACAGATTCTGCCACCACTACCTGGAGGAATATCAATATTTGTTACTGTCAGCACCTGGAACAACGCAGGCCAATATACAACAGTATCCTCGGACGGATTTAGAGTTGACGACACTCCACCGATTCTCTCAAAGGTGAGCCCACTGTAGTCCACTTCCTTTTCACATCGCTATCTTTATATTTCTTTCGGCACGTTTAGGATCCAGTTTAACCCTTTGATACTCAAAAAGTTTTGTTACCCTTTTTAAACAAAAAGCGGCTTAGTTGCGTATGAATGATGTAGTAGACAAACGTCCTTTAGACAACTTGCTCAAACTTTCTTCAAATAGATCACCGCACTACCCTGGGTTTGCACTGCAATTTTTACTAAAATATGATGTACTTAACATTACATGTATATTGAATTTGTTTTCTACGATTTGGGGTGCATAAGAAATTAAATATAGAATCGAGCAAAACGTTTCGGAGTTGCAACAATTGCTTTAATATACGCTAATGTTGTGTAAATAGAAACGTTTCTTTCATTTGATTAAATTATATATACGCTTTATTCGGATAGGTTCTGGACTTGCAGGTTGGCCTAGGTGATAAAAAGATTGAATACCTCACAGCTAAAGACAGGTACTGTGTTAGTTGGGATAGCATAGATTCTGAGAGTGGTGTGCTCAAAAGCGAGGTCTCCGTCTGCTCTGAAACGGACACTCGTGAATGTGTACTGTATAATTTAGACGTAGGAAACCAAACATTTATCTGTGTGGCTGACCTGGAATTCAAAGAAGGACTAAGGTATGTGACGAAAATTCGGGTGGAAAACAACGTTGGCCTGTTCGCAGAACTCTATTCAGATGGCTTCGTGCTTGACTCAACGCCTCCCTTCATGGGTGAGATAAATTTCCTTGAGAGCACAAACCCAATCGTGAAGGAGGCTGCAGAGCATTTCACACAGTCCCAAATTGCAGTTCAGTGGAATGGCTTCTGGGACAAAGAGAGCAGTGTTCGTACTTCCTACGTTTGTGTTGGAACACAGCCAGGAGATTGTAACATCAAGAACTTTACTGACATGAGTAACTCCACTACTTTCACTTTCCAAGATTTACCGCTCATTCAAGGAGAAACGTACTTTGTTTCTGTTAAGGCGGAAAACGGAGCAGGCTTAGCAAGTGAAGTGAAAACGTCTGACGGGATTGTTGTCGACAAGACAGGTACAAATCGATATTCGTGATTCTTTTTTTATTGGGCAGCTACTAAATGTATTCCAGTCCATTTCCACTGCACCGAGGTGTTGTTACTGCTTGGAAAAAATAAGTAACCATGTTAAATATACTCTTGCTTGGACTACCTCATTAAGAGATCCGAGGACGGGTAAATTAACGATGCTTCCTTTTCAGGTTGTGATATGTACTGCTGGCATTGAGTTAAATAGTTTAAGATTAAGGTGACTTTATTTGACCAATCATGCATACAAACACTGAGATAATAGAAACAGAGTCCGTTTAAAGTGAACTTCCGGTGGAGTATATTACCGGATCATCTTAGACGAAGATCATTGAGGGCCAAGATGTCGTCCCTGGTCAATATTGAACTTTATTTGCCCTCCGGTGAAGAGATTTTTAGGTCTTAGAACTACGTTTACATTAAGTTTGTTTTCCATATTTTTAGGACCTACCAATGGTGGTACAATAATAGATGGAAATAAAGAAGGCGAGGACATTGATGTTCAACAGAGCAGAACCCTCATTACAGCTTACTGGAGTGCCTTTGAAGACCTTGAAAGTGGAGTCATTAAAGTCACTTGGTGTGCGGGTTTGTCTTTAGGCACTTGTGATCTCGTGAATGAAACGCAAATTGATCATAATGGCACCTTTGTCCGTTATGTGCTTAACAAGGCGATCGCAAATGGCCAGCGCCATTATGTCACGGTCAAAGCAACCAACGGAGCAGGTGTAACAACATCACTAACGTCAGATGGAGTGATAGTCGATGAAAGCCCTCCCATTTCCGGTAGTGTGATAGATGGAATGGTGTCAGATGTAGATTATGTGAATAGTGAAGATGATATCACTGCACGTTGGTTAGATTTTCTGGACTTGGAATCTGGTATCGAGTCTTACGAAGTCGCTTTATGTGATGCTAGAAACCTGTCTTCCTGTCCTCAAACCTTCACTGCAGTGGGACAAGTCACTAATGTGACAATAACAGGTGAGATTAAACTGATGACGAGTAACCGGCTTTGATTTAACCTTCAGCGTGATTGCCAAATCATCCTCTATTCAGCTTTGTGACTGTTATTGTGCACATTTTTCTGCTCAAATTTGAAATGCAAGTCGTAGTTAAACGTACTTCCAATAAAAAAGACTTTGTTTCCCGCAGGTTTGGATCTTGAGAGTGGCGAGCAATACAGGTTTATCGTAAGGGCCAAAAACTACGCCGGTATTACAGTGGAAGCATTCTCTGATGGATTCACGGTCGATTTTACTCCTCCGACGGAAGGCAAAGTATGGATTGGTGCTAGAAACATGCACGTCAGCTATCAGTCAGATTCTGCCAAAGTGGTCGTAAGGTAACATAATATGTGTGATAGTGATTTGAATGAATGGAGCACAATTCAGCAAGGAATCGGTAATAGTTTCAGAACCGATCACCAGCACGTTTAGTCCCTTAATCAAAAACCATTGCAATTTCCTCGAACGGAATTGTCATATAAACTGCTGTATTTTGCTCTAATTAGCATAAGTAATCGTATGAATGCGAGTGTAGTTAATAGCGTCCGTGTGTAAGTATGGAGAATCCCCGACAGAATACTGTTTTCAAAGTTTTGTGATATCTAGAAAAGGTCAAAATAGATGACACTTTCTAGACCAGCGCGCGGATCCTACAGCCCACATAACACGTTTCGTAATTTACTAACCAATAAAAACAGATAGGGAGTACACGAGACTACCTGAAAACACAAACGAGCGAAGGGAAATAGCAATGTCAATTCATGATCACATAGCAGAACATTATCAACCTACAAACCACAGCATTGACTCAGACTCTGATCAAAGATTAACCTAAACTTAAAACTTTGTTCAACGACTGACTCCAGGAAGTGGGTACACAAACTTGGCATAAACGCCTCCCACTAGATGTCAGCAACTATCGACTTATTCCCAACCTAAACGGACGATCAGACCTCAAATAGAATGACTTAACTGACTATCAATACGCAGATCGAAATTTACAAGGACTGAACAGTCACTGCGGACAAACTTTACACGAGTCTTACCGCCAAATACATCACGGTTACACTAACATCAGATCAGATTTAGAAAACGTTTGGCTGATGAGCACTTTTCACTTCACTCTGATGATAACTCCTGCTCCAGTTCTACTTGTCTATAAATTAGCTTGAATTGTTTGTTATTTTTTCAACCCTGGGAGAGCAATAAAGTGATCATCTAAAAGAAGTTGCTTCTACTAGTTAAAACAATTATATTTAATTATATTTACTCATTAATTCTTGCAGTTGGACTCCTTTCATGGACTTCGAGAGTGGCATCGTTAAATATGAAATTTGTCTGACTTCTGCTCTCCAAAACTGTACTGTCACCACCTTCGTTGACGTACAATTGAACAGAAGCTACACAATCGATGGCCTTAACCTTACGCATGACAAAACTTACTACGCTATCGTTCGTGGTACAAATAGAATTGGACAGTCAACGGAGATGACAAGTGATGGAGTATTGATCGATTTGACCCTACCGACTCCAAAGAATGATGACTATTTGTCTTCTTTGACACGTTCAAATTCAACCCTAACAAATGTAAATGTTTCCATCTCAAATCTCAAATCATTAAAAGAGAATCAAACTAGCTCTCCCATCACTTTCATTTGCTCCGAAGAATACTTAACATCCCGTTGGGAAGAATATGAAGACCAAGAGAGTGGAATGGTGAAGTATGACTGGTGTGTTGGAACAGCAAAGGCTTCCTGTGACGTGGTGTCTGTGAGGTCGGTGGGAATGAGAACGCGAGGCGCAGCTATTGTCAACAGACTTCGCCTAGGAACAAAACTATTTTCCACCGTGTATGCCGAGAACGGAGCGAAACTAAGAAGGCGAATAGTATCAGATCCATGCACAATAATTACTATAGCACCGAAGCTGGCCGAAGTGATTGACATTTCAAGCTTTAACACAAGCAATTTCACAGATATCGACTGGAAGGCCAATTTGCAAAGTTTGACACTGAGGTGGAACGTTATTGGCAGTTATCTTGACGAAATTTCACGCCTGCGTGTTCAGGTAGCAGTCACGAAACTCTCCTCTAATCTTTCTGTACCACGAATTCTTCAGGATACGTCTTGGAATGGAGAGTCTCTTGAGCAACCCTTCATGGACGTGTTGCCGTGGCAACGCAACGTAACAATAAGAAGAACCTTTCATCCGTGGGAACGTTACCGTGGCATTGTGAGGGTGTGGAACAAGGGAGGAATCTACTCCGAGGCCTGCAGCGATGGGTTAAAAATGGAACCGAGTCCTCCACCAACCCGTGGTCTTGCAATCCGCGACAAAGCCGCTGAAAATGAACACTTACGCTGGTTACCAAACCTGAGGATTCCACCAGTCAGCGAGAGTACAGTAGATACCGATGTGACCTTCATCTCTTCTCCAGCGGAGTTAGAACTCACCGTTAACAGTGATGCCTCAAACCAAACATTTGACAGAACAAAGTTTTTACTCGAACACAATATGTTTAGCCCAACTGCCGAATTTAAAATAATCGTTAAAAGAGTGACAAGTGGAAATAATGACACAAACATGACATCCCAGTCCACAACAATGAAGGCAATCCCTGGTTTTGCGGACGCGGAAGGTGCGTGCTGTGCAAGAACGCCTAACAATGCACTATCTGCCTTAAGTGACACACACTTCAAGTCAACTTTACCAATCGAAGACTATGGAGTTTCCGTTGCGGTTTTGCAAAATGACGTTGTAGCTATTGGATGTAAAGGTAAAGTGGTTCTACAGCCTCTGAAGAATCAAACTGCAAGTTACTCTATTGTGCTTGATGACCACTCTGATCCTAATGCAAGTGTAAAGATATCTTCCAGTGAAAACAGAACAGGCTTTCTATTGAATGGTAAACTCTATCTCTATAACCTTACTGCTGGTGAGCCTGGTGAAAGCATATTAAGCGAGGCCATCGTGGTTGGAAAATGTAAAAGCGTTTCAGCGTCAGACTGCTCTGATGATGAAGCATGGGCAGATAACCTTGGACAAGCATTTGCCCTCAGTCAGAACGTAATTGCAGTGACTGGAACGAATTTAACCTCCAACAACAGCGTTGTTGCCGTTTTTCGAGAGGATTCTGGAAAATGGAAGTTTACTCAGGTAATTGGCGAGGATTTGAACGATCCAAACTTTGGACACTCAATATCTTTGAACGACCGTACTCTGGCGATTTCGGCTGGACATGGGAAAAACTGCTGCGTGTTTATATACTCACTACCGGCCCTTGTAGTCCGTAAAACAATATGTCTAGCCGACTCTGTAAACCAAATGGCACCTCTGTCTTTACACCTTACTGACACGGACGCTCTTGTGGTATTGTCCGAGACATCTCGATTACTAAAAGTGTTTCAGATTAACATCTCTTCAAATTCTTATCATGATGTGTGTGAGTACAAGGCTGGGAGAGATATTGATGAACTGAGTGGGAATCTTGATGTAAACACTCGAGGGGAAGGATTTATTGTTGCCCTCGGAATTGAAGCATTAAATGGTGGTGAAGGAGTCCAACTGCTTGGCTTCCAAGGAATTTACTCTAAAGATCCCGACGTGAGGAAAGAAATTACTGAATGTGTCAATCTAGGATCAGTACTTGCCAGAGGAAGCGCGTTACGAGTTGATGGCATGGAGACTCGAACATCTGTGTCCTTCAAAGGAAACACTATCTTATTCGGGATACCTGACGTCCTTACGTGGCCTAACACTCGTCAATGGTCAAGCACCGGAAGAGTTTTTATGGCAACATACTGTCCACCAAACCACTTCCGTACCAGAGTTTATAACGTCCGGAGCTTACGTCCCATATCTTGTCAACCTTGTGAGGAAGGAAGGAAATCATTTGGAGGCTTTTCGGAAACTTGTTCAGTTTGCGAGGGGAGGATTTGCTTCTCGCCTCAAATTAATGAGTCCTCCAGTTTCAAGTCAGGTATCTGCGATGACACATCTTGTGTTTCGACCTTACATTTGAGCAACACAACAAATGGAATCAATGTTCAGTTATCAAATGGATCGTTGTTCGTCGCTGGATCCGAGCACGTCTACACTGTCGAACTACTCGAAACCACCCGAGCTGGTAAATCAACGAGCTCGTTATCAGGATCATTTGTGATCGACTCGACAGCTCCCGTGCCTGGAGTGATATACGATGGACTTGGCAGTGACCAAAACGTGAATTGCTCCGATAACTCAACATTTGGGGAAAACAGCCAGTGTTCTACTCGTAATTTTGAGGCCACGGATGTGAAGTTTACGAATAACACGCGAGAGGTCCATGCCAGGTGGATTGATTTTCTGGATAATGAGAGCGACATTGTAGAGTATTTCTGGTGTGTGGGCAGGAAGCCAATGACAGACGACATTCGGGTATGCGAGAGCACAGGTATGAGGCCAAATGGAAGTCACTATGGACTTAGTTTGAAACATGGAGATTCCTATTACATCACAGTTATTGCCTGCAATGGAGCCCGAATGTGTTCAGCTGCTCACAGTGATGGTGTTATCATAGATACTACACCGCCTGTCATGACATATGTGAGAGATGGAGTCATGGGACCAGACATGGACTATCAGGTATAAAAGCGTGGGTAGTCCTGTGCCTCAAGCAGCATTTAGATGTGGAATTTCTTCTGCACGTAACTATTTTTAGAAAAAAAACCCTTTAAGTTTCGAGGAAAGTTATGTTTCGACAACCTCTACTAAGTTTACTCTCCGTCTACATAGGTCATAATTCATATCGTACGTTGTATCTTTTTCTCCTAACTGCCGAAGCCAGTGGAGGTTGTTGAAACATGTTCCTCGAAACTTAAGTGTTAAGACGGACTAAATGAATACTGTACTTTTCCTCTCCGTTCCCCTTTTACGAGGTACGCAAGATCTCTACGGACGCGTGCACGATCAACCCTGATCATAAATTCAATTACATGCCGTACCATAAAGATTCATCTCTCGTTTTTGACAGGTGTTTGTTGACATTATTTTTGCCTACTTTTCTGGGAGCGATCCAGACAGTGGTGTGACGTCATATGAGGTGGCGTGGGGAAGTGGACCTGGTCTGGTCGACGTATCAGACTTTGAAGAGGTTATCAATACGACTATATGGCGTGCTAAGGTAAAGGAAGGGGCACTAGAAAAAGGAAAAAAATACTTCGCAACCGTACGAGCAATAAATGGGGCTGGTTTACTGTCGGATTGGCTATCCTCCGACGGAATTGTTGTCGGGAAGTCCGAGTATGTCTTTGACAATTCATCAAAAGCGTCGTTTTTCTTCGATACTGTTAACGTGAACGACAATGGAACACGCAAGGATGGAGGCGTTGGGCAGACGTACGGAACACTGGATGTCCCTAAAGGAGCTGTTGAGGATGAAGTGAAATTGCGATGTTATAGCTTGGATGAAAAAGCGTTAGACGAAAACAAAACCGAGGAGGGTCCTGTCAGTAATCCTTCCAAGACAAAACCAAAGGTTCGTTTGACACCCTTTTTCACTAGGACGTTTATATTTTACATTAAGGCAAACCGAGTTTAAGGGGCAACGAAAATGGTACATTTTGCCCGTGTGAGGATGATCTTGTTTTTTATTTCGTTTAAACGAATTGTTTACGATGATCCACGTGGAATTTCTTCTCCCATATCAACACAAAGTCAAGTTGCAGGTTATGAGAACAAACCAACTGATCTGACAAAGTAACACTTAAGAAAGAGCAATTGTTCCAACGATTAGTTGGACAAACGTATTATGTACCAGTAGGAAGAATATGTATATTGATATTAATCAGTTTTCCCTCGGTCTCACTTCTCTTCATTCATCATTGGTTCTCGAGCCTAAAGTTTTGATGTTATATCGAGGTTTCCTTTGACTTGAAGGCATAATAATTCGCAATCTGCGCACCAATTTATCGTTCTCCTATAAGCAGATTCAAGAACATCACATATTGAATTTCGTAACGGTGGGCATGGTTTCCAATCTCGACCCAATAAAACGAATGCAAGTGATCTTGCCCAGGGAAAAAACAAACGGAATTTTAAATTTTCTGTTACTTTTTTTATCAATCACAAGGCAGCAAATTGCACCTTTTTTCGGCTTCAGAGGCTCATTGTTACTGTTTCCCCATACAACCTGTAAATTGTACCTTTAATGAAGGTATTTTACTTTTACAACCCAACAGCAATTCATGCTTGGTAACTACAGTTTTGTCATCAAGGCCTTGGATCCTCAGACCAACACTGTACAAGAGGGATTTAAGTTTGTTAAGCCAATCAAACTCTCTATGTTCTATGACGTCAATAACTTGATTGAAGCGAACAAAGAGCACGTCAGTAAAGAAGTTACCAAGGAAGACATAGACCCTGTGCTGTATTTGTGGGATCCGGATAACGAGACTTGGTAAATATCTTTTTTTCCTGCTGCTTTGAACTGAGCGCTATAATCGAAGCTTCTACAAGCTGAAATTTCACACAATTTTGCGTTAACACAAACCGCGCCATTCGTTATAAAATTTTGAGGCGCTGTCGTTGCTGTGTATGCTACTCGGTTTAATCCAGAATTCGATTGAGAACTAAGGGGCGAAAGCTGCTGGTTTTTACCTCCAAGTTAGCTAAGTATGGGCGACAAAGCGACCTACTCATATCGGTTTCGGAACTTTAGAGCTTGACGCGTTGCAAAGAAGAAGAAAAAGGAGAAATTGGCATCAAAAGCCATACAATCCAAAAACCAGCAAAATTTTTCTCAGTGTTATGTAAGCTCAGTACAAGTTGATTCATCGTTTCTTCTTTCATTCTAGGTTTGACGCAGCCCTGACTTGTCCAGAGCCTTGGAGTCACGTGAACCGCTCGATGAAACTTCTGGAAGTGCATGTTTGTCACCTGACTCAATTTTCATTTTTCTTCTCCTTCTATGCAAAGAATGGCTTGATTCTGTTTGACAAGAGTCACTCGAGTAGGTTCTAAGTAATATAAAAGATTTTGACTATCATTTACGTTGTTAACTGAAAAAAAAGATTTATTGGTCGTGTAAGTATGTTGACTCAACCTGGATTCGAAAACTTTTAGCATTTTTTATAACTAGGTGTACAAAGCATAAACTTGCCACAAGTCGACCTTTTCTTAATCCTTGACTTATTTATCTCCCTCGGGTGAAGCGGTAATGCGACGAAGTCGCGAGGGCGGGCGCGAGCCACGTAAGTCGCGAGAGGCCGACTTGTTTCACTTGCAGGAATGTGAATCAGAGCGTAAATTTTTGGCGCGAAATACATGATTGACATTTCTCACTTTTCATGTGCTCCGCGCGCGATCGTCGCGAAAGCAGAAAATGATTTCCATCAAAACGTTTACGAGTACTGTTCCCTGACTCAAATGAGTTTATTTGTGTACAGTGCAGTATGTAGCCAGCAGACAAACGGCAAAAGCTGTTCCATTGATTAACGCCTCCTGAAAAGACAAAACCGTGTTTAAACCGATCTGGAATTATTTTAGTCGACCAGAGAGCTCCCAAACAAATGCTATGAACTTATGTAGATCTAGCTTGTACCGACAAGAATCCGAATTAACTAAAGAAGACGGAATTAGTCGGGGAGAACTTTTATTCTGTAAAGCTCTCTTAATTAAATAACATTGAGAATCGAAGTCGCAACGAACGGCAGAGAATAAAAGCGCTGTTCCCAAAAGTCCTTCATCGATCGACGAGTGCTTTCAACACGGTAAAGTCGTTAAAACGGCCGATGCAAATTTGCTGCGATGCCCTTGCTTTGTAGAGAAGAAACTTGGTCATTCGCAAACCGCAAGAACGGCCCTGTTCTTCTTGGAGAGGTCCAAACTTAATCGGATCACGCAGGAGCTCAGATCGCGTCCGTAAGTAAACAAACACGTATTGGGCGGATAGATAGCCTTCCACTGCTTTTCCCTGTCCTTCTTTCAAAGACTCGAAATAAGTTGGATAGCCCATATTCAATTGCTTCCATAAAATTCATATCAGTAAGTATATCCGAGAACAAAAGCTAAACGAAAAATATTTTTATAGTACTTGAACTCAGCAGACACTAATTTTGCTCTGCGAGTTGTGTCGTTGATCGCGCGCGATGTCATGACGTATAGTTAGTACTTGTTTGTTCATTGACTAATGTGTATTTACGTCACCGGTGGAAAAATCCACCGGTAAAATTTGGCGCGCTGCCGGTGGGAAAAGTCCTTTCCAACGGCGAAACCAACAGCCCAGGGAAGAATTATTGGAAAGGACTTTTAGAAAGTCTATACAAAGCATTGCGTCAATTCCATCTATAACTTTGAATTTTTCCACTTTAATTTTTTCTTGGAAAGTCATCGGGCATCTCTGCGTTTCCTAATCTTCTATTAAAAGTGCCTCCCTTTATTCCCCTGTTCCCTGGAAGCAAATTCCTTGCATTACTATCTAAATTTTAACACTGTTTCACCACGAAATACAACAAATTAAGATACAAAACTATAATATAAGGAAGTCATGAACAATTATGAGAAGAAAATCATTCCTTGGAAAAAAAATTAAATAATGGTGTTTTCTGACAGCATTAACATTATATTTCTGTTTCTGTGTAGTTTACAGTTCGAATGGGCACATTGAGGTCTTTCGCAGAATGAAAGTTACCACACTGGAGATCCCCGTTCTGAGATCTAAAGGTTCTGTAGGTGATATCACCGTGGAATGGTCCCTGTACCAAAATGACTCCTCTGATACCCTGGAATTTATATGGCCAGCATCTGGAAACGTATCCATGACAGATGGTCAGTGGAATAGCTCTTTCATTTTGAATGTGGGCAATGACAGAAGACAGGCGCCGGCAAGTGTGGTCTGGATTCAACTGGAAAATCCCACGGGTGGGGCTTTACTAGCGTCTGATGACAAAACCACCTTAAAGATCTTGATTGCGTCCAATCTGAGAGCAGATCAAAGCACGTGGATTATAACTACAATTAGCGCGTGCGCAGCTTCAGTAATAGTACTTTTTGCAGCCTCCTGTGGCATCAACAGATATAAAAAGTCAACTAAAAAGTATGTGTTTTTATGTTTTTCGTGTTAGGGTCGTGAACCATATTAACCACTACGTCGAGTATTGTTCCTGCATACCTGCATACAGATAGTTTAATGTTACCTACGAGAATCTGGTGGTAGATAAAAATAGGTCGTTGTTGAGGATTTTTTCTCTTGTTTCAGTAAAAAAATCTTTGAAGCTATATTCAGCTATTGACATTTAAGGACGGGTGCAAAAAACGTTCATAAACACGTAGGCTGATACCGTCAACCTAAAAAGAAAACTTGGGAGAAGCATTGGTTGATACAACTATTTCTGGCAATATCACAATAATTGACTAAAATTCCGGTGGCGTTCTAATTGTACCCTTCACATAATTCGAGGGGTAGACTTCCGATTGTTATTGAAGCCTATCGTCACTGTGTTGGATAGGTAAACCAAAAAGGTATTAAAAAAAGTCAGAATAGGGATCATCATGTCTTACGTTATGCTTAGGGTTGCCGTTCGTGCATTTATTCCTCCCAATGTAGCACAGACTTTGAGTCAAGTATAGTTCAGTCCTACATAGGTACTATCGAATTCTAAGTAAATTAAACGGATTTTTTACTTGGTCTGCATGGAGTAAAACTTTAGCACCTTCTTGTTTCATTACCCTCGAATGATAAATGAAAGAATTAAAGATTGATTGAATACCTTTAATTGAGTATCAAGACCAATATAGCAGTGCACATGATTGGTCTTGTGACAGAAAACATGACATAAATAGCATTAACGTCACTGAAATGAGTTAGATAAACAGCGCTCTCTTGTACTGTTTTCAGAACAGCCACAAAGCGTCGACGTCAGGAAACCGAGATACCTCACTGTAAGTATAAGTTCTCCGGGCTTTTTTTTGTTATTTTTTAACGCTATTCAATTGCTGGTATTCACTTCGAGTCATGACTGATAGGATCTTTGATCTTTGATTTCCGCTTTTATTCATTATTTTCATTTTCGTCCCATGACTCCACGAGTGCCCGTTTTCATCGACTCAGGAAGACAATTTCTCTCGGTGATTTGAGGAATTTTCAGTTACGCAGTAATGTATACAGTGAAACCTCTATTAAGCGGACCCCCGTTAAAGGAATATCCTTTATATTTATTTATTTGTTTGTTTGCTTGTTTGTTTATTTATTTATTTTATCTTATTTATTCATAATTTGCTTTGAAAGCCCGTGATAAGTGATAAGTCCATACACTTGAAAGGACATATAACAAACAACATAAACTTGAACTCAAGATAGGTTAGCTAACAATCTGAACGTTTATTACAAAAGAACCATTAAATGTTGATAAAACAGTGGGACATAGTTTAAAGCGAGTAATAACGTACATAGCAAAGGGAAGAAGATAACAAGGATTAATTAAACATACGCATTTAATTGTCCTTCGAGCGAAAATTCGATTGTAATATACTTGGGTGATTTTTAAACCAACTCCAAAACACACACTTCAGAATTGATAATTCGATCATCTTTGGCCGATACATGATTGTCTTCTCAAGTAGTACCATCCACGATCAACCGTTTGCTTGTTTACGTTCTATTTTACACATTTATTTGTTTATTATCCAGTGGAAAGCACCGAGAATGACCATCCAGCATCACCAGAGAGCAGTGACAATGAAATGGAGACAACTTTCACGACGTTCAAACCAGAGACCAAAATGGTTTCAGCAAATCCACTGTATGACTCAGCAAGTCTTACAGGGCGACCTGGTCCAATAGGAGCTTCAAATCCTTTGTATGAATCAAGTAGTTCTTCAGAGATGGGCGGTGCTGGTGCTGTAGTAAACCACCTGTATGAATCAACCACCAGTGTTACGGGAGTTGGTGGTGCCCCAGTGGCTACAAATCCATTGTTTCAACCCACACCGACTGAGGAAGAAAAGAGAGGAAAAGAAAATTACGGTGCGAGTGGCGACGAAGATGGAGGTGATGCGACGTTTTAGAGGTAAGTGAATTGTAACTTTCCGGCTTTCAATCTCTCAAGATACAACCTCAAGAACAAGTGTGGGACAACTCGGAAATTTGTATGAAAACAAGCACTTTGTAGTGTTTGCTTCAAGATATACGGCATCTAGTTTAGTGCGCTCGACTCCGGATCGAGCGGTCCAGGTTCGAACCCCGAACGGGAACATAGTCCTGGGTTCTCACTTTACTCTCGCAGTGCCTCTCTCCACCCAAGTGTATAAATGCATACCGGCGAACACAATGCTGGGGGTAGCCCTGCAATGAAATATCACACTATCCAGGAAGGACAAAAAACACTCCTAGTCGCTACATGCTACAGAAACCGGAGATACGTGCCGGCCTGATTGGCCTCTTGGCTCGTATACAGACTTGTCTTTTTATAGAAGGGATGGAGGAGGAGTTTCAGCAATTTGCGATTTTTGGGAGATGTGCTTTTACTATAAGATATAGCTACTGTGTAACCTGTTTTTTATTTGGCAACCCATTTCGTATTAAAATACTTGCTCTTCGTTATTCACCAGGAGAACGGCGACCAAGACTGAATGATGGCGGCGAATATATACTACATGGTGACTGTTACAATATCACATATACCAAAGATGAAATAGCTAGATTTCAGGGTAGCTTATTTGAGATTTTGCCTTATTTTGCATGTTTTGAAGTTAAGTTTTTAGAGGGTCTGTATGGGTAGAGCTAGAATGAGGAATGCACATAACCATGCAAGACAGAAAGGCTGAGGATGAAGTATGTTCTTTATTTTTTTATTTTTTTGCGTATTCAGTGGCATTATCTTGATCAAATATTGAGCTTACCTAACGATAATGGATCTATCCACTGGCACAATATGAAAGACAATCTTCATACAAATACATTGTAAAAGCATGTAAACATTACTTTGCTTTTACCTTCCATAAATTTCATGGTCATGTCAGGTTTTGCCAAATTGCTGATCTTTTGAAAGGCTAAGAAATGTACCAACACAAGACTGAATAGCTCTGAACATTGATCCGCGCCGGTTACTGACATGTTAGGAACAAAATGTTATGCAAAATTGTTTTATGTATTGTTGCCTTAAAAGTGGGCTTAGGTTGACTGATAATGTCAAAACTAGTATTTCTTATCTGTGCTTGGGGAAAATTTATCTCTTTTAACATAAACTTTAACGAGATTTTGTTGTTCCGATCTTATAACAACTCACGAAATTTGTGAAATTAAAGGCATTAGGGTACTTGAAAAAAAAAAAAAGAAATAGAGGACGTCTATAAAGGGATTTTTGCTCAATTCTAAAGTAAAAATGTCATATAGCAAGAGTTATTATGGTTATGCCACTACCTGTAGTCTAATATCAAGATTTATGCTCACGATTGCATGTCATCAATTTAATTACAGCGACTCTTTTCATATATTTGTGTAACTTTTGATAAGATTGTTGGAATAAATGGCAGATGTTTGTTTATTCATTGGGGTCATCAATCATATAAGCCAACTTGCCGGATTCTTTGCTGTAATTATTGCAAACCAAACGCAACTTCGTTACGCTTCGCGGTGACCGATAAAGATGGTACCGGCCCCCAACTCGTTGCTCCCACCCCCACCCCCGAAGTTGGTATTACGCTGAAACGACGCACAACTCTTAGTTTGCAAGATTCTCGTAAGGGAACATTTGGTATTAAACAGTTTATTTCCGAAGTTTTATTGTATCTTGGAGGTTTATTTTGTTGACCAGGACTCCAACAACAAATGGAGACGGGCAAGAATCACGTTAAGTATGAAACTGGAACGGTTTAGCAAGGAACTGTCAGACTCATTGAATGGAACTTGATTTTTACCCCGGCAAAGTTAAATACAGAGAGACAAAACAGAGAAATAAATTGTTTTGTACTAGGTCTCATATTATCAAAAAAGCGCAGGGTTACTTAGGAACAGTCTATTCTTTCATTTGCACTGACAGCTGTTTCGAGCTGATATTGTACGTGACTACCTGAGTACTATTACTACTAAGTAATAAGGATAGGCAGCATGTAGCGTGCGAAAGTCCTAGCCAAAACAAGTCACACGTGATGGACAGTGAGGGGAGTGTGGAAATGAGACTTGCACGTGACGTGAAGCACGTGTCACGTGCTCTGTTTATAAAGTTACACAATTGCATTTCTCTTGCATTTTGCGAAAGCCACAATGTCAATTACAAGGGAAATGTTGACTACTGTACAGTATGTTCTGCAGTTTATTTCAACCCTGAATTTGTCACTGGAGATCAAACTTTATAGTGAAACAAGGAATATGCGGATGTACGAGTCAACGACTGAAATTAAGGTGATTCCCCAGTTTTGCACTGCGCATTCCTACTGCGCATAACATCAGCTCTTAATTTGCAACATTTCCAAGATGGCGGCTATGCGGCCTAGAGACAAGAAAGGTTGTTTTCGAAGACTGAAAGAGACTAAACGGAGAGAAATGTCAGCGGTTAACTGTAAAAGACCCGGAATAGTTGTCGAGGAGGTTGAAATGGGCACTGAAGCTCACTGTCACAAAGTTGCCTCGAGTTACGAGGGAGACGTATCGCGGAACTCATGTGTCAGCGAAAGAGTTGTAATGTAAGAGTTGTGGAGCTTCACTCCAGTTGTTGAATTGTTTTCGTGAAACGGTATCGGGGTTGGGGAGTTTCCTTTACATCACCTGCAGCAACAGTGACTGTGGAGAGATAAATGTCAGTCACACAAACAAGGCCCATCGTTCAAGTGACAAACGAAGAGGAAGACCGATTTTCGACGTAAACACGAAATTGGCAGCGGGTAGGTTCAATTTTAGGCTTGCAACTCGAAGTATTTCTTGATGAAATAAAAGTTTGTGGCCAAAAGTTATTCTAATTCTAATTTTCAATCAAAACCTCGTTAATTTAGGTATGTTACACGCCAGAATAGGGCCAAGTCACGTAAACGCGTTGTTGACTTCAATCAACATACCTCCCGTAAGTCAAAGTACTTTCAAAGCCAGAGAACGAGAAGTTGGTCCTGCCATCGAGGGAGTAGCGAAAGCCTCATGTGAAGAGGCAATGGAGGTGGAGAAGGAGTGCTGGAGGAAGGAGACAGAAGAAGTAGTTTCGATTGGCGCTTCGTACGATATGGGTTGGCAGAAGCGTGGCAAAGGACATAATAGTCTGACAGGTCTGATCAAACTACTCAAACCAGAAATTGCTGTTTTTTTTATTCGTATTTTATTTTCTGTTGTAAACCATCCGATAGGCTACTTAATTGTTTGACAGATCTATATACTATATATATATTCTTTGAAAGCTTCAGTCAAAAAGTTTTTTTATGGATTAATGCATTCTTTGAATGTTGTTCTTGTTATATTTATTACTACAATAATTTAATTTGTATCATTATTTTCATTTTAGTACCGTTGGTGATCTGCTTTAATATGGGGTCTTTGACTCTTTTGCATTTCATCCTTTGAATTCTGTTTTTGTACGCCATAAATTGTAAAAATTAAAGTAAAAATTAAAATTATATATAGAGAGAGACATTCAGTATATTTTTATTTATTTATTTTTATTTATCTACATGTATCTTCATGTATCTATCTTTCTAATTATTTATTTATTTAGTTAGTTATTATCATTAAGTTATTTAGTTGGTTATTTCATCTGATAATTATTATTGTTGAATTTGTAAAACTAACATACATTGTGTTTATGTAATCTTTCAATGGAGATACAGTACCCAGCACTATGTAACATTACAGTTCACCACTAAATTTTCTCCAATTCTTATTGGTTTAAATTAATCACGTGACGTGATAGTGTTCATCCACAGAGAGACACTGAGCCCATAGTGCCCATCCGAGGAAAGTACCTGGATGGATAGTACTTGTCCGTGAAAATGTTTCTGTAAACAAGCGGTCTTATAGAAAATAAACAATTGAATTTGTATTAAGAGGGTTTTTGTTTGTTTTCTTTTTCAAATTTTACATTTGGCTTTCACAGCTTTCATCTAAAAAAGTTGAAAATAATTCAATATGATTTTTGAACTGGCACACGGAAGAAAATTTAATGGTGAACAATTAAGACAATAGAGTGTTTATGTCTCAGAAGTATCAGTCTGATAGTTGCCCCTTGGAAATTTGATGTTGTTAAAACTAGCATATTTGCCCTCAAAGCTTTGCTTCTTTGGTAAATATTTGTTTTAAGAACATCAAATTTCCATGGGGCAACTATCAGCCATCAGTTTAAATAGTGGCATTTTCTATAAACATTTAAACATTTAAGTAACTATTAATTTTCTACAGGTGTTGGGTCCATGGTTGGCCTTCAATCTGGAAAAGTGTTGGCATACAGTACAAGAAACAAGCGCTGTGCTGTTTGTCAGTCTGCTAAATGAAGTGGGCAAGAAGTAAGAGCACATGACTGTTGCTGCAATTGGTCTGGGTCATCAAAAGCACTGGAGCCAGACGTTGCTGTAGAATTGGCCAACAATGCAGGAAAGCATGGGGCTCAGATATCTATTCTAGTTGGGGATGATGACTCTTCAACCATAAAGAAAGTCAGAGAGAGTGTTCAGCATGATGTAGACAAGTGGTCGGATATTGTCCATGCCAAGAGGTCAATGGCAACCAGCCTTTATTCACTCCGGGCAAAACACAAAGGGGTCCTGAGCAACAAAGCAATTGATTACACCTGCTCAAGTGTTTTGGCTATGCACTTAAGCTAAACAAGGACAATGTCGAGGGGCTGTAAACCAGTCTGAAATCAATGGTTCCACATGTTTTGGCCATCATGAAAACTGCAGTAGTTCTTGGTGTGGCTATCTAATCAATCCATCAATGTACACCCACAACTCACTTCCACATGGGAAAGATCTTCAGGGGCAAGAGCTGGAAAGTGATCTGAAAGAAGTTGTGGACATTTTTGTTCAGAGTGCTGATAAGCTTGCCCCTCTGGGAAGCAGCCAGGCAAATTAGGCTTTAAACGACACAATTGGCAGTAAGGCTCCTAAGATCCGGCACTATGGTTCCAGCAAAAGTAATGACTACAGAGTAGCCTGTGCTGTGACCCAAAAAAATCTTGGTCACCCATTTGTGGCAGAGGGGAGAGCTTATGTATACATTGTACATTTTCCTTTGAGGATAATTATGATGATGGCAATAGATAGTAATTGATTGAAAATAATTTTGTTAAATAAATTTTATATATGTCATTAAAAAATAACTGAAATACTATGCATGCTCTCATCGGGTGATAGGTTTATTTAGATAAGGGTATGAAAACATGAGTGATACGTTAGATTTGCACCTATTATTGAGAAATATTTTATAAAAACAAAAGAGGACTTTTTCATGTTTACATAGCCTGATCTAAACACTTGTGCCTCATGTAGATACTTGGAGCTAGGAGAATTCTCAAAAATTATGCAAACCCTTGACTGCATCTCGAGTTTGTATAACCAGGGTTTGCACAACTGTCTTCAATTCCTCCAACTCCCCCGATGTTTAGATGAGGCTATGTGAACATGGGACAAGTCCTCTTTTTCTTAAATAGAGGTTCTAAAAGAATTTCAAGTCAGAAAGGGGATAAAAGCAGCACATCTCCCTTGACTTCTCCCATATATCTACCTGAAAAGTATGTGAATATTATTGCCATTAGGACCTGAGAGGGGATGGGAGTAAAGGCACTTTTTACTAAGTTTTAATTTACATCTGAGAACTACGATTACCTTCCCTTGCTTCTGATAATTGATCCCTTGGTTGTTTTGTGCCAAGATAGATATGCAGATACCACTAGTGATTATGATTTCTTTTCAACATCAAATGCCATATTAGGCACTGCAGAAAATACAGCTATCACCAGGAAGTAATAGTAAAACCTATGCAGATAGAGTAGACAGGAAGATGTCTAGACTTAGTCCGCCTATCAAAGAGCAGAGAGTTTAAGAAGCAGAGAAGAGACAGGAACGGAGAAGCTCAAATGAGAGGGCAAACAGTATGAGAGTGGTTTGGGATTTAGGAAAGAATCCCCACATGCCTAGGGTGAAATCCCCCTCCTATGACACTGACAGAAAGACGAAAAATTTCTTCAGGCAGCGATTTGAACAGAGTAGTTATTGACCTGGAGACCTCCTCAAGAGGTAAGTAGTGTTCTATCAGATACGAGTCTGCTGGTTTATATACTGTATGTCAAATAATATAAGTACGTGCATGTGACTTCACTGTTAATGTAATTCATGTGTTTGCTGTACAATCATGTACAATTGAGGATTTACAAATAATTATCATCTGGGATCCCAAGTGTGGTAGTTTTACTTCCCTAAGTCCTGGGTTCCCACATACTGTACCGTACTGACCTTCAACCATTAATTAGGAACTTGTTTGCCCCCCCAGGATCCTGGATTATGTACATGGCCAAAGACCAACTTGCATTTTTTTTTTCACAAACTGCTCATCAGTTAATAAAAAATCTCATCATTACAGGCAGTTGGTCTGTTTATTAAAAAACAGACTAAATAAAGTTTCAATAGTAATAATAATAATAATAATAATAATAATAATAATAATATTAAAACTCTTTTTGTTGTTGTTCCCAAGAAATGATGCAGAGATATGCCAGATTGCAGCTACAGATGGTAGGGAGGACTTCAATGTCTATGTCATGCCTACACATGGAATATCTGCAGGGGCTTCCGCAGTAAACAAACTTTCTGTCAAGAACAAAGGCCTCGTATACAATGGGTGACCAGTTTTAACTGAAAGTCTGGCAGAAGGTGTATCGAAGCTTCTTGATTGGTTGAAGCCAAGGAAGCCATGTATACTCCTTGCTCACAATGGCAAAAGTTTTGATGGTATGCATCTAATGAAAACCTGGACAACATGTGGTGACCTTGAAGAGTATCGCAAAGTGGTAATGGGGGTTTGTGATACACTCCATGTTTTTAAAGAGCTGTATCCTGACCGTCAGTCATGCAGCCAGGGGTCCCTTGCTTTTGACCTTCTGGACACTACTGCTCATAATGCGCTGGCTGATGTGCACATTCTTCAAAGACTGGCTTCCAAATTTGTCAGCGAAGATTGCATCCTGAAGCAAAGTTTCACCCTTTCATGGCTGGAAGAATATTATGACTTCTTGGACAAGAAGAGAGAAAACCTTAGTTCTCTGCAGCCTCTCATTCAGGCCAAAGTGATCACGAAAGGAATGGCTGAGAAAGTGGCATCCTCAGGACTCACAATTACACACTTGCAACTTGCCTTTCAGAGAGGTGCAGCTGATGGTCTCTCCAACATGCTAATGGAGAGGTTTCAGGGCAAGCCCAGAGTCACTAGGAACAAACGTGTTGTAGCAAATATTTGTAACTTCTTTCAAAATTAGGCTGAGTTTCACGAGCTGACATGTTGCACTAATTTTTACATACAGTGACCAATACAATAATAATTATATTTTAGTAATGTTAAACTCAGGCTTGTGAAGAAAATGTCCCCTAACGGGGTAAATTGTATGTAACTAAAATATGCTACAGATGTCAGAATTACACTAAGTGCTTAAATAATTTTATTGTTGTTCAGAGCCCTGACATCTACCATCTTGTAACATTGAGATTCTTGGCTGGTCATGAGTGTAAATTGACCTTAGCAGTAGAACAGCATTTAATTATATATGAGCCTCTGAGAGGGAATTCCTAATTATATATATCAAAGCCTTTGAGAGTATTCAGGCCTCATCGATCAGGTGATTTACAATATAAGTTAATTTGCATAATGTTTAAGCCTTCAGTATTATACCCTTCAGTACGCAGACACTGTTTGTGTTTGTCACACAATCTTCCTTCATGAAAAAGGAAGATTGTGTGAAAAGCATGAAGAGCATCAGTGTAGGAGGTCATGGGGTTATAATGGTCCCAGCAAATTCATAATTATTTATTGTACAATTAGTAAATAGTGACTAAATTGGCCCCAGAATACTTATAAGTATATTCATCATTATTTGGACAAAGTCTTTTGAGTGTTTGCCTAAGAAATAATAATGATCATATTTAATTGTACATGCAGCCTTCAGTATTCTTGGCCCCCTAGCAATAAGTATACAGTTATAAATCCATTAATACAAAGGAATGGCTTAATATTTGAATATAATATTATATTGTTTACTAAAGTCTTTGACCAGTGGACTGGGCATCAGGAAATTACTCTATATATTTGCTTTAATGATTGAACAAAGCCAATTGTTGACCTCAGGAATACATTTATTATACAAGTCTTAAGTGTAAATAAGCCACAATAGATTTATAATGTTTATATATTTGGTTGGTGTCTTATATGTTTAATACACAGGATATTTAGCAGACGTGGGTCTGAAGTTTAAGCAGTGCTGGTTGCCATGGCAACCAACACCTCTATTTCTAGAAGAATGCACAATTTCTTGCATAGTTTATAATAGATGGTTCTTAAATATTTTTGTGTGGTATACACTGTAATGACCAGTGTTGTAAAAACATTTCTAGTATCAAAAATTATGCAATTTTTGAAGGGTACCAAAATATCATCTAATCTCTTGCTGAATTCAAAAACGAGCATGGGGACCCCACAATTTTTTGTTGTTAATTATAAAACTTTCTTTAAACTCTTTGCAGAGAAAAAATGAACAAATTCTCAGTGTTACAAATATGAAAAAATAATACAGAAAGTAACAAAAAGTGCATTGTGTCTTGTGATATGGTAACCATAGCAACCACTTTGATGCACAAAAAGGCAACCTTAAGAAACGTTTATGCAGGTGAGACACACAGGGAAATATTCTCAATATCACAAACAACTCTTCATGCCTTTTTTTACTTTTCCTTACATCCCTCAAGTGTATTTTGGCTTTGCAAATGAGAAAGTTACAATTTTAATAATTAGGTAAAATTGACACAAACCAACCCTAGAGAGGGGCATTTACACCCACAATATCTAAGATGTTAGCATGGGCACCCCCCTTTTTTATCTCATTTTTGTATTTTACATATATTGAGAGACAAGCGGGAGAAGTTTGGTAAAAATCTAAGCGTAGGTTCTATTACAGTGGAATTCCAGTTTTGACCATCCTTGAAATGTTCGCGACAACTACAGTGTACGTGTACATGCACACAAGAACACCATGTTTGTCACCTCCAGTAAGGGCGTAAAGGATACATCTTAGATACTCTCCTTATCATGGTTCATCCCTCACTTACATGCATAATACTTCAGTATAATAGTTTCAAATAAAGATATGGCAGGCCAATAAATCATCTACACAATACTCTGCACAAAGCAAACTCACCATAGTGTCATATGATTTAGCAGATGTGGTGTTAGAGACAGTCTGTAACAAAGATAAGTACAGCAGCAGCAGTGAGACGCTGGGCCTCTGCAGTTCAAGAATATCAAAGACACAATGGCATAAATATGCAAGCGATTTTATGTGCAGGGCTTTCAATACTAGGTAAATTGTAAAGTAAAACATTACAACTAAGATGTTACAGTATTAGTATTATTAAAGGATGGGGCACATGATGTGACCTGGAAGAGGAAAAAGATAATAAAATAAAACAAATGCTAGCTAATGCCATCTTTTGCATGATCCAGACATTTTGATCCCAAGTACAGAAATAAATGTTTGAATGGTTCATCCACTAATTAAGCACATTCCCCATCATCACAATGATGCACAGCTCCAACAAATGGAAATGGTAATTAATTTATGTGATATTTTGACCAAAGATTTAGATTGGGAAACTGCAGCTGCTAATAGACCCTGCACCTGGTCATGTGGTACAAAATCAGCCATGCTGAGCTACATGTTATTACTCAGACAGACATCCAAAACAAAGCAATTTACACCAGTAAAGCTTGACTTTCTGTTGTTTTGAATATCCCATTGATTAACCTGCATCCCAGCATGGCTGATTTTGTACCATGTGACCAGGTCATGCAAAGAGCCTATTGGTATAATGAAGTATTTCAATGTAGCATTCAGGAGGATTGCATAAGTCATGTGAACTATTTTTATTTAGTTGTGCTTTTGATTGAAGAAATTAATTTAAGCAGTTATCTGGTTATTCAAAGAGAACATATACTAGAGAGGAGCAGCAATGAAGAGGTGACAATCTCATTGAAGAAAGATTGACACACATGTACAGTTCATTTCAATTCAGAGTATGTCAGATTCTTTGTTGCAAATTCAACAATCTCTATTTGCACTCTACTATGACAGATAAAAATAATAAGGGTGACTTTTAATTTGACATGATACTGAGAGGTTCAATTTCAGTTGCTTTGTTTTGGTTAGAAACCACATCCAAACAACTGATACCAGGTCTAAAATTCCACATAATTTAAGACGTAAATATCAAGAACTGGGAAACAACATGTACACATATCGCGCTGTTAATGTAGTTTAAATAATTCATAGATTGTGAATTAATTTACAAATACATTTAGGCAGGGAAATAAACAAAAGAGGCACTTCAAAAACAAATTCATCCAGTACCTTTCTTTCCTCTTGTTAACTTCATACACAGTTTATACACTGGCCCTCTAAAAGTGAGTAGCTCCAGTGTGGAGAAAAATGAATTTCAGTCACTTGGTATGATACAGTTTGTCAAGGCTTGCAATCTAAGAAACCACTCTGTTTACAATTCTTTAATGCCTTGAATACCAGTTCTTCAAAACAATTTTGGTCCAAAGGCTATGGAAAGTCATTTTTAAAATTACCCATGCTTTTAATATCAAAGACTTAAGAATGGTGTCTTTAGAATAAAACAATTGCCATTGAGCAGCTGTCAGCCATGCGGGCTTTTTGGAGGTCTCCTTGCCGCCTTTTTATTTGTTATTGATATTGCTATTTTGTTATTTACCGTGTGGCAAATAAAATGATGATGATAATGATGATGATTATGTTGATGTTCACTTGACAAGATGGCAAGGGTGGCATAGCTTAGTAACCAGGCTTAGAAATGATCTATTCAATCACAATGTGCGATTCTTGAATTCACATCTGGAAATTATACTAATCAGCACACATGTGAGTGACAAGTGACAAGCTTAGCACACGAGATACAGCAACCTTGAGATTGTTTTTAGCAGGCCAAGCTTTTTCAACCTATATCAGTTTCTTGATTCAGCACTTTCTAAAGATCTGTAAAGAAAAAGGCTTTATGACCCTGTAATGGTAAAAAACAAAGATCTCTACCACTGTAAAAGAGCAACAAGGCTTTGACATTATCTGGAGAAAAGCCCACTCTTAATTTCAAATATCTGCAAACCAGTTTCTTGACCGTCTTAATTAACCTTTAGCCGCTAGTTACGAGCTCTGCCTCTTGGCAGTGTGTGTCTTAGCTCCCCACGTCGCGTCGAGGATTAAAACTATCACTAACTGAGCGATTTAACTTACCCAGGGTGAATTCTAATCAGTAAAATAGCCTCATCTGATATCCAAGTTATCCGTGAAATTCCCTGTGGCCCAAAACCACAGTCTACGGGCTGTTCACAAACGCCGAATGATTTTCAAAATGGACGCCAAAATGACAAGCTTTTGGAGGTAAACCGCTGATTAAATACAACGACTACTCAAGAAGCGCAGTATACCACACTCTGTCCACTCTGTGACGACCTTTCACCTTTCTGATGTTGTAACAGAATTATTTTCATTTTGAAGGAAAATTATGTCTGCAAAATGCCAAAGGACAATTTTTTAATAAATAACGATGATTATCAATAACGAGATTAACACCGCCTATGAACTAGAAGCATAAAAAAATAGCGAATATTTTGAGATGTAGGCTTTCTTTGTTTGGAGTACACTACTCAGATAGAAAAATACATCTATTCGTCAGAAATTTCCTTCTTACTTTCTCTAGATCTGAGAGCTTCATCAGATCGTAGAAACTAGGGCACACTTTGATCTCAAACCACGTCTTTTGTTTTGTCTGTAGAAGCCTAGAAATTAAAACATAGATCTACAATGGTGTGTTCAAAGATAGTCTGTCCAAAAACACTCTATTTTGTCTTTAGTTCGCTTTGCGAAATATTAACCGGCGCGTAGAATACACGCGCTAAAATGCAAGGGGGTGGGGCTGGGAAAAGATCGCAATAGAACTTTTTGCGCCTGTTTCGGAGCCGCTCTCGCGCTCGCATCGCTCGCATGCTCAAGGACAAATAACTCGTAGCAAAAAAGATAAACGTCTGTGGACAGAACATCGGGGCTAGTGAAAACTAGTCCGGGCGAATTTATTCTTAAGTCGCTCACCCGAATGATGGTTGACAATGCACTAAAGAGATGTTTTACTTTGAAAATCCTGAGCGAGACTCGTGGGGCTCGCGTATTAACCGCGCGGGAAAGTGGAAACGCAAGGCTGTCGCAGGTTGTATCGAAGAAACGTTCCATCACCGTGGATGCGAGGAAAAGAAACTTCTTTTGTCGAGAGTCTGAAACAAGCTGCATTATTGTTTGTAGCCAGTTGACTCATCGAGTATCACATCTTAAGTGTCCTGTGAGTCTATACTAGGTCTAAGTTGAGCATTGATCTCCAAACGTTGCATAAAAAAAAGACTCACAGGCAACAAAAGGTTAAAGAGGGAGGAGAACAGCTCTACACGATGAAACAGCTAATGCGGAATCCCTCCAAAATTTAGTTAAGAGGAGACAAAATCCCGGTAATGTCAGGCGCGAGTGTATTCGAGGATTTATGGTGAAATGAGTTAAGTAAATTGTACTTAAGAATTATTTTTTAATTATCCTTTTTGTCTAGCGTATGCATATGTGCATATATGTTTGGTACAGTTGATGTGATGTCTTGCGGGACTTTATCAACTAAATAAATGTAGATGTAGATGGTTTTACAGCAGATTACATGAGAAAAAAAGGCAAAGATTTATTTGGGCTCGAATTTGTCGTAAGACGTGCTTCGATTAAAAAAACAAACAAACACAATTTAGCGAAGAATCGTGACTCATCACACGGTTTTTCCGTTGGCAAAATTAACTACAGGGTGTCAAAGCACATAAATAGATTGTTTTGTACCAGGTCACATATTAGAAAAAGGCAAAGGATTACTTGGAAACGGCCTAGTCTTTCAATTGCGCTTTCAATTATTTCGAACTGAAATAATTGAAGAAGCTGACAACAAAAAAGCTGACGTACTCGGAGTACGTGGCCTAAACTAACGCTGCTTTACCACTTGTTGAAAACCTCACACATTATGTTCGAACCAGTCACAGCCAAGACGTTGTTTGGTAATCCAGGACAACCACTACTTCCTGGATGCTATTTACAACCTATTGCTTCTAAATGTGCCACGCATGGTTATTGCAATCATTTAAGGCTTATAAGGACTACAGCTGTTGTTCTCTCAGTTCAGTCTGACCACATCTTTGGGCAGGAAAAGGTAAGGAAACTACTTTCAAATTCATAGTTGTAGTTAGTGTAAGTAATTGCAAGTTAGCATTTGATGAATATAAAAGAAACCCAATTTCTGAAATAACAGGGTATAACTAGAGGAAACGCTTTTATATTTTCTTCGAAATTTAAAACTGAGTATCTCTTTTCTTGCAAAGTTAGTCAAAATAACGGTTAAAGAATAGTCTTGTACACAACCCGAGATGGAAAAAATAGTATCACACAGAGACTTCGCTCAAGCTAGATGATTTAAGCTCACCCGCCCGTTATGTGGAAAATTCAATATAGTGGCCAGGAAAAGGCACGTAACTGAGCAACGACAGGTAAAATTAAGGTATTTTATTGCGCTGATTTTCAAAACAGGACTGATATGAAAAATTTCTAACGGTTAGTACTAAACGTCCCACGGCTAAACTTTTCTGAGAATGTAATTTATATGAAGCCAAAAGATCTAACAGATCGAAACTAACTCAAAGAATCTGATGGACCAAATGATCGACATACACTGAAACGAAATAGATCTAAAGAATCTCAAATGATTCTATAAAGGCAAAATATCTAAAAGAATGAAGGGCTTTATAAGTTCGTGCTCTTTATAATGGTGGAAAAACGGGTCTGCCCAATAACTGATAAATATATTCTTGTTTTTCGGCCATTTCAATTTCAGGAGAAAGAGAAAACAAACAGCGGTTACAAACATATCAAACAGGTTTCGCATGGTATATTAAACTTGACGTTTCGTGTGCTACAACATACATCATCAGAAATGACGGTTACAAACTACGACAAGATTTAAAAAGACTAAAACTAAAGCGAGGTATTGTTAACTAGCTAGACGACAATGAACAAAAGAAACTACATCCGGTGTAAATTAATAAAGAAAGAGTTTTTCACTGCCGACGTTTCCAGTTAGGGCGGATTTCAAGTCCCGTATTAACAATGTTTCCTTGATTTTACACTGTAAATCACATTGACCACTTGCTAGGATCTCAAAATGGTCCCATATGATGTTGTGGCCGGTAGAACTTGAATGATCAGCAACAGCGGAGGCGTGACCAACTTCTGTCTTTCTGTCATGCAATCTTCTTTTGGTTTTACCGATGTAGAAAGCATCAAAATCCCAGCAACTGGCTTTGTAGACAATCTTGGATTTCTGCGAGCGGTTGAAACGATCTTTGTAAGGAAAGAAAAACTTGATTCTGCGAGTGTTCTAAAAAATAACCTAAAGGTTGACGAAGCCATAAGACCTATTGACACAAGATTTTAATCGGCGTGTAATAGCATCGCTATGGAAACCTAAATAAGGTGAAACAAGGATAAAAATATTATTCTCCACTTGATTAGACTTATACTTGTTTGGGCCGATATCTGCACGTAAAGCCCGAAATCGGCGTTAGTCTATCGTAACACAACAGGGAAAAGAGGAAAATCGCAATAAAGAGGGATGGCAGATATAACCATTCAAAGCGAAAGACGTTTTGTAGTCTAAAACAATCAATGTTTTCACACAACTATTTCCGAAGATACGTGTCACTTGTAAATATGCAATTTTTATGGTGATTCTTTGATCTTAAAGAAGCCAAAGAAAACGGTGTTTTCTTTTCGTTCCAGTCTAACAGCAAATTTCAGCAGGGAAAATTAGGAATTTGTGTTATATCCGGCCCTTTTGACTGGATTTTTATCCGTCTTGGGTACATCTGCGTGCACGAAGAAGGACGTCTGTTTTTCCAAGGCTAACAACATCCTTTAGTAAATGTATTTCTTTTTTTTTACTTTTCTAGATTAATACCTTCTGTAAACCACCTTTGTCATCGCGGAAGCAACAATGAAGCTTTTGGCTTTGGTTCTAACGGCTTGTATTTTGGCTCTCTGTGGTGGTAAGCTTTTTAGTGCGTATTTAAATCTAGGGCGCGCAAGTTTAAAACAGAAAATCTTTCCTTTAACTTTTTTAATTCTTACAGTATCGAAGAGCAATCAGTTCCTAGCGAGCCTCAACTGCTTTCACCTAACGGTCACATATTAGGGTTTTATCTAAAACTTTAAACTAAGAACCACCTCGTGCCGGCATAGTGACCAGGAATGACTACAGAGAAGTACTTCCTCATAACTTTTACAAGACTGGAACCCTTCATCACCGTCTTCTTTTAAGGACATTGTTGATAAAGATCACTCTTTGGACTGAAAGAATTATGAATACGTAAGCAGAGGTCAGTTAGTTCCAGAATCACTCATGTACGATATAGAAACATAAACAAGAGCAGTGTAGCTTTAGTACATTTCTATTTATCTTACAGGTGGTGTTCACACAAGCTCGGTCAAGGATATAGACTCCCACGATGACATGTGTACGGAGTTACTGGAGACTGCCTCCTATGAAACACACACTCTTATGGAGATCATCTACGAGTCAGCCTGCCCGCCTAAAGGATGGGAAGAATTCTTCAACCGAGAAGACGTCAAGGAAATGATGCAAGGAATCTCCGATCGCCTCATGAATGACTCTCAAATCCAAGGGTTTGGACTAAATCCAAAAATAGGATGGATTTTCAGAGCATTTAATATGGTCCCTCCTGACAAAGTGAAGGCCATAATCATGGGTCAAGATCCAGCTCCTCAACCCGGGCTAGCAACAGGGCTCTCTTTTAGTCTAGATCCCTCGGTACATCCCCGACTTGTCCAGAGCGTCTTGAGGGTGGTCCTTGAGGCTCGAAATGAAGGTTACTGTGTTAATACTACCCAGGGTGTTTTGATAAAATGGGCTAAGCAGGGTGTTCTTTTGTTAAATACAGCCTTAACTTTAGTTGAGAACAAGATTGGCTCGCACATAAAACTGTGGAGAGAATTTAGCCGAGAAATGATGAAGTTCATCAACGAGAAAACCAATCCATCAGCTTGGATTCTCTGGGGTAGCAAGGCAAAATACCTGAAAAGCAAAATCGATAAAAACAAGCACTATATTGTGGAGGGGGGCCATCCATCACCCAGGGCGCCTGCCGAGAAGTTCTTTTGTCAGAATTATTTCTCCTGTGCTAACGAGTGGCTGTGTAAGAAAGGGCGTGGTATGATCGACTGGAACCTAGTTCCCCTGCCCTGCAAGAAGCATGCTAGTCGCTTGTTTGGCTGGAAGAAATCAGAACCAGGCTTCTACAATAAGGAGGAATGTGAAATGCAACCCTGTCCTGCATTTTAAAATTAGATCATCCAAGTGCACCAATTACACGAGTAATGCATAAAAGAGTATGGATAAATGAGTAAAATATAATGTTAAGGGAAAATATTATGCAAAGGTGCCTTTTACTTGTATCAATGATTTGAACTTTTAATGGCGATGAATTTATAGAATGTAAACAAATAAAGTGACAAGGAATGAATAAACCCTAGTGTCGTCTAGTTTTAAAAAGCGTGTACGCTATATTCCATGTTGCCATACGTCTGTTCAGAAAGAGATCACATATAACGTCAAAATGTGTTAAGAACAAAAACGTGGCTCACGAGTCGGTGGGCGAGTGTGTCACTGATGTTCTTACTACATTTTGGTGTCTTCTGTGATCTATTACTGAACAGACGCACGGCAACATGGAGTCTTCTTGTTTTATATCATACAGAAACCAAAGAATATTAATCATATCATCTATACGTTTGTCCTCCAATAGATCATAAGTAAGAACAAATCAAAATTCGAGAATAATTTGACTTATTATATAAACTCAAGCTACTAAATTATCTACCGTCAAACTGTGTCATCGTGGAACGAATGAGCTAAGTCTGCCATTAGTAAGTGATAACGAAGCGTTAATAAATTTTCAACCTCGAATAAGGCATTTATAACATTGTGATTGGTTCACTGAATCATTCATTACACCTGTATTTGACCATACTATATATGAAAAACGAGTGCGGCACGTGTCGCTAAACTTAAAATACTTTAGCCGGACGTGAACGCTCCGTTGGATGGATAGATAGATAGATAGATAGATAGATAGATAGATAGATAGATAGATAGATAGATAGCTATAAGCTGAATTACTTGTGTTATATACTACATGTTTATAAAATTCAAACTATAAAAATTCCTAACTATACATAAAATTATATAATAATAAAATACATCAAACTAGTACAAAATTCTATTTACAATTGTTGTTTATTTGCATAGTGCATTATGAAAGTATTTCTAAACCTCTTTGTTTTTACATTCGGGATTGAAAACATATGCCTAGTCCTGAAATTATATCTCTCACTGTCATCGCGCGCGGGCAGCAGGCCAGCTAGTTTGCGCTGGTCATTACTCTCTACAATTTGTTTAAACAGAATGCTACATAATTCCTCACGTCTATGAAAGAGTGTTTTTAAGCCCGCATCTTCCAGGGCCTTGCAATACGAAACCTCTGGGAATAGGATCCTTAAGACTCTTTTCTGAACCCTCTCTATTTGTTCGGACAAATAGCCTGGCAAGCTAGAGTGGAAAGCCTAGCATGCATATTCTAGAACGGAACGTATGCATGCACAATAAAATTGAATTAGAGACTTACGGTCTATGCCAGTGCGCTTGAGTTGTTTGAGCCAGTAAATTCGTCGAGATGCTTTCGTAGTAATATTATCGACATGATCGTTCCATTTAAGGTCATTCCTTACAGTGACGCCTAATATCTTAGCTGATTTCACAATTTCAAAAGCATTACCATTAGCCTCAAGAGAAACAGTGTCCAAATTACTTTCCCTTCGAAAGTCTATTCTGAGTTCCTTGCACTTAAGTGAGTTCAGTTTGAATCTATTGACGTTAGACCATCGAAGGACATCATGTACTGTATCTTGGAACATTGAATCACCAAACTTGGGGACAATTTCCGAGACTGTGGTGTCATCTGCGAATTTCCACATGGAAGAGAGGGTGTTGCTCGTTGTGAGGTCGTTGATCATAACCAAAAAGAGCCATGGGCCAATCCAGGTTCCCTGTGGAATTCCGGCCGGGACTGGTTTGAAATCCGAGAAGCAATCCGAATTTAGCTTGACTCGTTGATATCTGTTTCGTAAAAAGTACGCCACCCAGTTGATAACGGTGGGTTTTACTCCTTGGCTATAGAGCTTGGCGATCAGTAAATTGTGGTCTACAAGATCAAAGGCTTTCGTTGGAAAGAAATAGTTAAACAAAATCAATTTTGTTGAGCTATCTTCTACGAAAAAACAAGAAATAATATGGGCAACGCTATCTCGGAAACCACACAAAACCACATATTGTCATAACCGACTCAACTGCGTATGGTTTGATACGAAACATTTTTATTTTTTTCATTTTTATTTTACAGATCCGCCACGAGGAAGGTGGGCATACAAAAGCGGAACAATAAATCACCTACTATGTAAACCCACCACCTAACCATCCCCCTAAAAAATGGTAAGCTAGAACCCCAATATGAATAATAATGAAAACCAAAAGGAAAAAAAATAAAAAAAAAAAAGAGAGAGAAAGGAAGAAACAGTATTGGTACAACGGCACTTAGGACAGACTAACTTACATGAACGAATATCATCTTGATTGAACACCAAACTTAATTCATTATAAAAAAGATTTTAACTTTGTCTTATAAGGTACTAACTTTGAAAAGGTTTGTAAATGTACACTAATTTGAAAAGGTTTGTAAACGTACAATACTGAAAAGCGATTGAACGAAGAAGAAAAGCAAAAGTCAATTCACGGGAAAATCCAAAACCGACACAATTTTTGTCATTTACCATTCAATAAACTCAAAACAAGAGAATGACAGAAGCTACGTGATCAAGAAAACTTCATTTGACTTGCAAAAGGCAAATGATTTTTGGCTCCTCCAGGAAATCATGGTAGTTGTATTCATCATCTTGGACTAGATATTTCTTTGATGAATAAACTTATCATGATTCCAGACTAACTTACATGAACGAAGGCAGGCGCGTCTCATACAAGGAATTGGCCGTTGGGATCTTGGCGTCTGTTCAGAAAGAGATCACATATAACGTCAAAATGTGTTAAGAACAAAAAAGTGGCTCACGAGTCGGTGGGCGAGTGTGTCACTGTTCGTGCTAGACAATAGCAGTATCATATTCGGATCTAACCTTGAAGTTTCGCCAATAGAAAGAACTACCGCAAAACTACATCAATGTACAAAAAACAAAAAGGATCTTCAACAAACAAGGGACTTGCCTCTTGGCGAAGAAGAAAATACAGAATATACAGATACACATATAGTTACAAAGGCAAAATTTAATCAAATGTCATCATGACTTTGCAATACGGGTAGACACAATATAGTACGAAAGGCTGAACGACAATTTTGGTATAATTTTTATCAAGAATATTGGTGGATATAATTTTAGTATTTTTCGTATTGTACAAGAAAGCGAAAAAAGAAGCTTTGAAGAGTAAAATCTTTTATAAGTTTGTGTACAGCATATTGAGGTAAAGTTTATGAATAGTCAGAAGTCTGGTACACCCTTTTCAAAGCAATGAATACAAAGATATTGTTTTGGAGTCCACGACAACCATTTTTTTCACCCAGCTATTTCCAAGCATACGTGTCAACTTATAATTATGCAATGTCACTTAAAGTATTATTCACACAGGAGCCTTGCTCTCGTTACATATGTAGTTATTCAACTTTACTATCCAGAGTCTTTTTCGATACATGTAGGATTATAATAAGCTACAGTTTTTAGCCAGTTTCCCCTTTTCCTTTTTCACATTTTCACCATTTTGCGCGATTACATTCCAAAAGCAATAACAACCAGAGGAAGAGATAAAATTAAAAATTTGAGGTTAATTATTCCTGAAAGTGGAGATCCTCTAGCCGAAAAATGAAATTTTGGAAAATAACAGTGAGGAGTAAAACTGTATATACCAAGGACTAATTAACAATTAGACCCGTGGCCCTTGAGGGCGAAGGGTCTAATTGTTTTAGTATCACCCAACTAGTCGGACAGAAAAGGTAATAATAAAGTTAGCAAATGCAATTTGAAGAAATATTTATTTGGGAATAAAACGAAAGAAAGCGTCACGCTCGATGGCGCCAATTTCGCTATTCGAAGACTATTACTAATAGTCCCCTAGTAGCGTAGCCAATCAAAATGCAGGATTTGCATTAGTCCACTAGTTGGGTGATACTAATAACTAATTACATGTTTGACAAAAACATTTTGACGCGAAATATGTGGATATACTAATCTTAGTCTTAACGAAACGTGATGTAGGAAAAAAAGTCTTCAGGTACAATGTGTTTGCAAAAACGAACTAAAGGAAGTGCCTACATTAGAAAAGAGTTCAACTACCAAAGGATTAGTTTGGTTCACTAACATGGCCGCCTTTTCACTGTTTTGGAACAATATGGCTGTCCTGACGTCACGTGAAAACACTCTTGTGGCATAAGTAGAGCCTTTCTAATAACTACAAAGGTCTTTAAAATATGCAAATTCTCAGCAATATTTACTGCCAAGTTGGCATCGTCACTACGGTCATGACATAGTCTTTAAGTGACAAGGAAGCAAAGATCATGTGCGACCCTTTTATATTAAGAAAGACCGGAGGGAACCGTTTTAAATCCTTTTCAACGCAATTTTTAGTCCTTTGGCGATTTCAATCGAGTCCTGTCGAAACAAAAACATCTTAAGGTTGTTAGAAATTCAAACAGCTTTTCAAACGTTGTTGTAATTAATGAACTACAGAAAAGAACAGCTCCGTATGCCGATTATCAGATCAACTAAAAGAATAGAAGAAAGCCCTGTTTTGGCTCTCCATTAAAAAAAAAATTTAACAACGCCTCGGCCTTTAGAAAATTACCGAGAATAATGGAAGTCAATATTGCCAGCATACGAGTCAATAGTCCCAAATACTAGTCAACTAAAAAGAAAAACACGATCAAATAGCTTATTACTATTCAGGGAACTCGTCTAAGAGGCTTTCTTGGTTCCTCAGCGGCAAACTGTTGGCTAAAAGCTTTGCGTGCACGAACCCCCATGAAGTTACTAGTGCCCATTCCACTCAGCGACCACGCTGCTTTGTGCTGGCGTGTCACGTTTCAATGCCGTATACCCTGGGCGTATACCCACCATAGCAGCCAAACAACCAAACAACCAAACATCTAAACACATGGAATGCCATGACGTCGTGGGCCTAAGCCTGACAAAAGTTAATCACAGAAAACTTTTATGACAAGGTTTAAATATTAGACCAAGACTTCTATTGAATTCTCGTTAAAAACAGTCGCCGTTGTTAAGGGTTTTGAACAGCTTTTACCAATATCCGGTTTTTGAAATGTCACGCCATATCAACGCAACCAATCACCAAAGACGAAGTGTCATCGACAGCGGATTGAAATGCCACATCAGGTCCAACCCATGGCACACCCATTGTTGAGTTGACTCGGTTCGGACTGTATTTCTGCCAGAGGAAGTAAGATAGGAGAACTTTGACACTGACTACGATCGTATATCAAATTTGTTTCTTGTACTAAAAAAGCAAAGTGCAACTAAAAAATAATCCCTTATATATCTATTTTCTGTAGGTTTTGTCTTGTATTAGGATCTCTTGTAATAGGACAACTTTTGTTGCGGTAGACATTGATACAATTAATCAAAGACACCCAAGGTAAGTCAGATCTCACTAGTCTCGATATGCGATGCATGGAGCGCGGTTCATGGTAAAACTTCTAAACTATTCAGTATTGGTCAATATAGCCATTTACAGTAACTTTCCTAATAGCATGTTGCTCTGAGTACGAGGTAAATGTTTTTCAACAGAAACCACCTATTCTATAACTTTTATTTGATGGTGAAGCGTATTCAACTTGTAAATGTGCGCATTTGGAAATTAAGACCACCCATGTCTATATGACAGTTACTCATTAGACTTTAAGGTTCCTCAAACAGTCCTTAAATTAAAGTGCATATGAAAAGCCATCATCTATTTCGTTTTTCTGTTAGTTAGATATGTATAAGTAACGGTTTGAGCTTTAAGAGGGAAAAAAACACAAAAAAAGAAAATAACTTTATAAACAATAACCATGATAATTTTTTTTGACATAACTTCAAACAATCCGCTCAGGACTACTTCATGTGCGTTACGTTGTTGATTAATTTGCTAATGTATGGTTGTACAAACCCTATTGAACTGTTCGTGCTAGACAATAGCAGTATCATATTCGGATCTAACCTTGAATTGTTCGCCAATAGAAAGAACTAACGCAAAACTACATCGATGTACAAGAAACAAAAACGATCTTTCACAAACAAGGGACTTGCCTCTTGGCGAAGAAAGAAAATACAGGATATATATATGCACACATATAGTCACAAAGGCAAAATTTAATCGAATGTCATCATGAATTTGCAATACAGGTAGACACAATGTAGTAAAAAAGACTGAACGACAATTTTGTTATAATTTTTATGAAGAATATTGGTGGATGCAATTTTAGCATTTTTCGTATTGTACAAGAAAGCGAAAAGAAAGCTTTGAATGGTCAAATCCTTGATAGTTTGTGTACAGCATATTGAGATAAAGTTTATGAATAGTCAAAAGTCTGGTACAATCTTTTCAAAGCAATGAATACAAAGATGTTGTTTTGGAGTCCGAGACAACCATTTTTTTCACCCAGCTATTTCTAAGCATACGTGTTAATTTATAATTATGCAATGTCACTTATAGTGTTAGTTACACAGGAGCCTTGCTCTCGTTACATATGTAGTTATTCAACTTTACTTTCCAGAGTCTTTTTTAATAGGATTATAATAAGCGACAGTTTTTAGCCTAGAAAAATAAAACGTTAACGAATAGACTTATACACGACCAGAGATGGAAAAAACAGTATCACACATAGACTTTGCTCAAGCTAAATGCTCACCCGCTTGTTATGTAAAAAATTCAATATAGTAGCCAAGAAAAGGCACGTAAAGAACGATAGGTAGATTTAGGGTATTTTATTGCGCTGATTTTCAAAACTAGACTGATAAGGAAAATTTCTAACGGTTAGTACTAAACGTCCCAGGGCTAAATTGTTCTGAGGATGTAATTCAGTTATATGAACCCAAAAGATCTAACAGATCGAAACTACGTCAAAGAATCTGATGGACCAAATGATCGACATACCCTGAAACGAAATAGATCTAAAGAATCTCAAATGATTTTATAAACGCAAAATATTTAAAAGAATGAAGAACTTTACACGTTCGTGCTCTTTATAATGCAATCTACTCTGGCTACGGCCGTAGCAAACTGACGGGTAGAAAAACTTGTCTGCCCAACAATTGATAAATTCTTCTCCACTTAATTAGACTGATAATTTTTTTGGGCCGATATCTGCACTGCACTCGAAGTCCGGCGTTGGTCTATTGTGACTCAAAAGGGAAAAGAGGAAAATCGCACTAAAGAGGGATGGCAGATATAACCATTCAAAGCGAAAGACGTTTTGTATTCCTAAACAATCAATGTTTTCACACAACTATTTCGGAAGATACGTGTCACTTATAAATATGCAATTTTTATGGTGATTCTTTGATCTTAAAGAAGCCAAAGAAAACGGTGTTTTCTTTTCGTTCCAGTCTAACAGCAAATTTCAGTAGGGAAAATTAGGAATTTGTTTCATATCCCTTTTGACTGGATTTTTATCCGTCTAGGCTATATGTAAGTCCTCGACGTACGTTTGTGTTCCCAAGTTAACAACATCCCTCAGTGAAAGTATTTTCTATTTTTATTTTCCTAGATTAATACTGTCTGTAAACCACCTTTGTTATCCCGGAAGCAGCAATGAAGCTTGTGGCTTTGGTTCTAACGTCTTGTATTTTGGCTCTCTGTGGTGGTAAGCTATAGTCCGTATTCAAATCTAGAGCGCGCAGGTTTCTTATTTTTTAATTTTTACAATGTCGAAGACAGAACAGTTCCTCATAAGCCTCAACTGCTTTCACTTAACGGTCACATATGAGAATTTCATCTAAAACTTTAAAGTAAGAACCACCTCGTGCCGGCACAATGAGCAACAATGACCACAGGAATGTACTTCCCCGTAGCTTTTACAAGACTGGAGTCCTTTATCACCGTCTTCTTTTTAGGACATCGCTTATGATGATCACTCTTTGGACTGAAAGAATTATAAATACGTGAACAGAGGTCAGTTTGTTCCAGAATCACTCATGTACGATATAGAAACATAAACAAAAGCACTGTAGCTTAAGTACATTTCTATTTATCTTACAGGTGGTGTTCACACAAGCTCGGTTAAGGATATAGCCTCCCACGATGACATGTGCACGGGGTTACTGGAGACTGCCTCCTATGAAACACACACTCTTATGGAGATCATCTACGAGTCAGCCTGCCCGCCTAAAGGATGGGAAGGATTCTTCAACCGAGAAGACGTCAAGGAAATGATGCAAGGAATCTCCGATCGCCTCATGAATGACTCTCAAATCCAAGGGTTTGGACTAAATCCAAAAATAGGATGGATTTTCAGAGCATTTAATATGGTCCCTCCTGACAAAGTGAAGGCCATAATCATGGGTCAAGATCCAGCTCCTCAACCCGGGCTAGCAACAGGGCTCTCTTTTAGTCTAGATCCCTCGGTACATCCCCGACTTGTCCAGAGCGTCTTGAGGGTGGTCCTTGAGGCTCGAAATGAAAGTTACTGTGTTAATACTACCCAGGGTGTTTTGATAAAATGGGCTAAGCAGGGTGTTCTTTTGTTAAACACAGCCTTAACTTTAGTTGAGAACAAGATTGGCTCGCACATAAAACTGTGGAGAGAATTTAGCCGAGAAATGATGAAGTTCATCAACGAGAAAACCAATCCATCAGTTTGGATTCTCTGGGGTAGCAAAGCAAAAGACCTGAAAAGCAAAATCGATAAAACCAAGCACTATATTGTGGAGGGGGGGCACCCATCACCCAGGGCGCCTGCCGAGAAGTTCTTTTGTCAGAATTATTTCTCCTGTGCTAACGAGTGGCTGTGTAAGAAAGGGCGTGGTATGATCGATTGGAACCTAGTTCCTCTGCCCTGCAAGAAGCATGCTAGTCGCTTGTTTGGCTGGAAGAAATCAGAACCAGGCTTCTACAATAAAGAGGAATGTGAAATGCAACCCTGTCCTGCATTTTAAAATTAGATCAACCAAGTGCACCAATTACACGAGTAATGCATGAAAGAGTATGGATAAATGGGTCTGAATTATAATGTTAAGGGAAAATATTATGCATAGATGCCTTTTACTTGTATCAATGATCTGAACTTTTAATGGCGATGAATTTATAGAATGTAAACAAATAAAGTGACAAGGAATGAATAAACCCTAGTGTCGTCTAGTTTTACAAGCGTGTACGCTATATTCCATGTTGCCATGCTTCTGTTCAGAAAGAGATCACATATAACGTCAAAATGTGTTAAGAACAAAAAAGTGGCTCTCGAGTCGGTGGGCGAGTGTGCCACTGATGTTCTTACCACATTTTGATGTCGTCTGTGATCTATTACCGAACAGACGCACGGCAACATGGAGTCTTCTTGTTTTATATCATACAGAAACCAAAAAAATATCAATAATATCATCTATACGTTTGTCCTCCAATAGATCATAAGTAAGAATCAATCAAAACTCGAGAATAATTTGACTTATTACATAAACTCAAGCGACTAAATTATCTACCGTCAAACTGTGTCATCGTGCAACAAATGAGCTAAGTTTGCATTAGTAAGTGATAACGAAGGATTAATAAATTTTCAACCTCGAATAAGGCATTTATAACATTCTGATTGGTTTACTGAATCATTCATTACACCTGTATTTGACCATACGATATATGAAGAACGAGTGCGGCACGTGTCGCTAAACTTAAAATACTTTGACGGGAAGTGAACGTTCCGTCGGAAAGAAATTGTTAAACAAAATCAATTTTGTTGAGCTTTCTTCTACGAAAAAACACGAAATAAC
Source organism: Orbicella faveolata (assembly GCF_042242905.1). NCBI lineage: Eukaryota > Metazoa > Cnidaria > Anthozoa > Scleractinia > Merulinidae > Orbicella > Orbicella faveolata. The sequence continues at coordinate 20,528,803 of NW_028301554.1, forward strand.
ATGGGCAAAGCTATCCTGGAAACTACACAAAACCACATGTTGTCACAACTGACCCAACTGCGTATTGTTTGATAGGAAAGATTTTATTTATTTAATTATTTATTTATTTTACATATTCGCCATGAGGCAGGTGGGCATACAAAAGAACACTAGGTCCCCTACTAGTTAAACCCATCACCTAACCATCCCCCTGAAAATGGTAACCCATTTTTTAGATCCCCAATATCATTAATAATGAAATCCAGAAGAAAAAAAAAATCAAAAAAAAAAAATTAACAAAAACAACGTGTAACAGTATTGGTACAACGGCACTCAGGACAGACTAACTTGTATTAACGAATGTGATCTTGATTGAACACCAAACTTAATCCATTATAAAAAAGATTTTAACTTTTTCTTATTAGGTACTAACTTTGGAAAGGTTTGTAAATGTACACTAATTTGAAAAGGTTTGCAAACGTACTACACTGAAAAGCAATTGAATGAAGAAGAAAAGCAAAAGTCAATTCACGGGAAGATCCTAAACCGACACAGTTTTTGTCATTTATCATTCAAAAAACTCAAAACAACACAACTGTAGTCCTGAAAATGACGGAAGCCAAGTGATCAAGGACACTTTTGTTTCATTTGACTTGCAAAAGGCGTATAATTTTTGGCTCCTCCAGGGAATCATGTTAGTTGTATTTATCATCTTGGACTGGATATTTCTTTGATGAATAAAACTACCATGATTTCCTGCAGGAGCGTCTCATAGAAGGAATTGGCCATTAGGATCTTGGCGTATCCTTTCTTGTTTGTCACAATTTTCCAGAATATAAACGACTTTCGTGTTTGATATATTACGTGAATTAATTTACAACTATAATCAGGTCTACTGTGTCGTCCAATGTCCTGCTACTGAGTTAAATTCGTATCAATCTCTCCCAAAATGTTTCGAGTGTATACAGTAGAAACTGGCTATAATCCAGGAGCAGGTTTTGTATATTGCAAGCTAGAGTGACCTCTGGGCTCGCCACATGTTATTCGTGATATTTTTTATAGTGAGGACCTTTGTTGGGTCTGACAGGATTTTGATCAGGTGGTTCACCATTACACCACACTGGATCTCTGCGCATTGTTGTGCGCTGCTGTTTGACAATGCAAGGTACCACATAGCCTACCCCCTCTGTTATGAACATTTTTACAAAAGAAAATAAAGATATTCCGCTTGAAACGAATAACGTCCAGCAAAAAATGAATAAATAAATAAACAATCTCCTTCACTGAGACGCAACTTCAAAAATTATAATAAGCGCAAAGAACACGTTAGCCACACAAACCGTATAATGTTACAAAAAAGTTCATCCGCAATGCGTTCATACGAGGCAAGAGTTCTGCTTGTGATTACAGTAAATTTGACTTACACGTCGTGGATTTCGCCTTTCGGATGAAAAATACTGTTCTTCAATTAGTGTAAGACAAATAGCTACATCAGACGAAAAGTTTTCTTGCTTTCGATGACATAATGTCGCGTTCATTAGGGTAATTCTATAGTTCCCAAGTCCTTTTTAAATCCGTTTACTTTTAATTTGTTCGAGGCTTCGAGACTTGTCTTATCTATATTTCAAGCGCGAAATTTTAGCCAAAACCTTGTCCTCTGTATTCGATCGTCTCTTTAATTTTTGGCCAGAAACATTTCATTTAGCCATTCTGGATTGGAGCTCACAAAGCGTATTATTTACCACGATTGCCGTGCTTACATTTGTTAAAATTCACATGCTAAAATCACAGATATACTTCCTAGAACCAAACATAAAAGAGGTTGTCTTTGAATTAAGAAGGTATAAATATTTATCTCCAGCAGGAAACGTTATTCTGTTTTTACTAGTACATGTAAACATGTCTACGTAAGGAATATAAAAGCTGGGCTAGGCTTTCACTCATATATCCCTGTACCACCAAGAGACCGAACACGTGGTGTCCGAGACAATGTTTATCTTACCGGGAGACAAATTATCATTTTCGGTGAGCCATTTGTATTATAAATATCGCAAAATAAATATGAAAAAGAATATTTTGGGCCTCTGACAGCAATTGTATCATTTGTTTGAATAATTTCCGTCAAATTTTTTTTATTTAAGAAAGCGTACTTAGCATAACTTAGCATATACGGTACGCAAATATTGACACGCCGTTTAATCGACCACTGAGACTACTAAAACCGTATCTCTAGCTTTGTCAGTTAACTATTTTGTCGGGGTAATACTCGATATGCAACCGTCTTTTTGTGCAGAAATAGTTCATTCAGCTATTTTTGTTGGAGTACGACGATGCACATTTACTACAGTTGCCCTGCTTATCTGTTATTGATACACCGCATCGAATGCTTACAACTTATTTCTTCGCTGTCTTTGAATGAAAGCAGTCAATGGAAGTCAATATTGCCACCATAGGAGTCAAAAGTCACAAATGCTAGTCAACTGAAAGGAAAACCATAACCAAATAGCTTTTCTGAAACGATCTTATCACTATTCAGGAGACTCGACTAAGAGGCTTTCTTGGTTCCCCAGTGGCATCCCCATTAAGTTACTAGTACCCATTCCACTCAGCAGACAACCCCGTTTTGTGCTGGTCTGGCATGTTTCAATGCCGTATACCCTCTTTAACAGCCAAACAACCAAACATTTAAACACATGAAATGCCATGACGTCGTAGGCCTAAACCTAACAAAAGTTTACAACAGAGAACTTTTATAGCAGAGTTTAAATATTGGACCAGGACTTCTATTGAGTTCTTGTTAAAAACAGTCGCCGTTGTTAAGGGTTTTGAAGGGCTTTTTCCGATATCCCTGGGCTCTTGAAATATCACGCCATTTCAATGCAACCAATCACCAAAGACGAAGTGTCATCGACAGCCGATTGAAATGCCACATCAGGTCCAACCCATGGCACACCCATTGTTGAGTTGACTCGGTTCGGACTGTATTTCTGCCAGAGTAAGTAAGATAGGAGAACTTTGACACTAACTCGTATATTCTTGTACTAAAAAAACAATGGGAGGCGCGGTGGCCTCATGGTTAGTGCCCTCGTCCCCGGATCTAGCGGTCCGGGTTCGAGCGCTGGCCAGGGACATTGTGTTGTGTTCTTGGGCAAGACACTTACCTCTCACAGTGTCTCTCTCCACCCAGGAGTATAAATGGGCACCGGCGAGTTGTTGGGGAAACCTAAAAAATTGCTGGGGAGTGACCTGCGATGGACTAGCATCCCGTCCAGGGGGAGTAGAAATACTCCTAGCCGCTTCATGCTACAGAAACCGGGATAAGCTCCGGCAGCTATGAGCCATTCGGCTCAAAGGCTTCACTAAGAAAACAAAGTGCGATTAAAACCTGACTGCTTATATATCTATTTTCTGCAGGTTTTGATCTCTTGTAATAGGACAACTTTTGTTGCGGTAGACATTGATACAAGTAATCAAAGACACCCAAGGTAAGTCAGATCTCACTAGTCTCGATATGCGATGCATGGAGCACGGTTCATGGTAAAACTTCTAAACTATTCAGTATTGGTCAATATAGCCATTTACAGTAACTTTCCTAATAGCATGTTGCTCTGAGTACGAGGTAAATGTTTTTCAACAGAAACCACCTATTCTATAACTTTTATTTGATGGTGAAGCGTATTCAACTTGTAAATGTGCGCATTTGGAAATTAAGACCACCCATGTCTATATGACAGTTACTCATTAGACTTTAAGGTTCCTCAAACAGTCCTTAAATTAAAGTGCATATGAAAAGCCATCATCTATTTCGTTTTTCTGTTAGTTAGATATGTATAAGTAACGGTTTGAGCTTTAAGAGGGAAAAAAACACAAAAAAAGAAAATAACTTTATAAACAATAACCATGATAATTTTTTTGACATAACTTCAAACAATCCGCTCAGGACTACTTCATGTGCGTTACGTTGTTGATTAATTTTCTAATGTATGGTTGTACAAACCCTATTGAATTGTTCGTGCTAGGCAATAGCAGTATCATATTCGGATCTAACCTTGAAGTTTTCGCCAATAGAAAGAACTACCGCAAAACTACATCGATGTACAAGAAACAAAAACGGTCTTCCACAAACAAGGGACTTGCCTCTTGGCGAAGAAGAAAATACAGAATACATATATGCACACATATAGTCACAAAGGCAAAATTTAATCAAATGTTATCATGAATTTGCAGTACAGGTAGACACAATATAGTAAAAAAGACTGAACGACAATTTTGTTATAATTTTTATGAAGAATATTGGTGGATGCAATTTTAGTATTTTTCGTATTGTACAAGAAAGCGAAAAAAAAAAGCTTTGAATGGCAAAATCATTTATACTTTTGTGTACAGCATATTGAGATAAAGTTTATGAACAGTCAAAAGTCTGGTACAACCTTTTCAAAGCAATCAGTACAAAGATGTGATTTTGGAGTCCAAGACAACCAATTTTTTCTCCCAGCTATTTGCAAGCATACGCGTCAACTTATAATTATGGAAGGTCACTTATAGTGTTAGTCACACAAAAGCCTTGCTCTTGTTACATATGTAGTTATTCAACTTTACTATCAAGTGTCTTTTTCAAGAGGATTATAATAAACTACAGTTTTTAGCCAGTTTTCCCTTTTCCTTTTTCACATTTTCACCATTTTGCGCGATTACGTTCCAAAAGTAATAACAACCAAAAGAAGAGATAAAATTAAATGGTTGTGATTAATTATTCCTGAAAGTAGAAATCCTCTCGCCAAAAAATGAAATTTTGGAAAATAACTGTAGGGAATAATAGTGTATATCAAGGACTAATAATTCATTAAATGTTCGACTCGAACATTTTGGCGCAAAATGTGTGGATATACTAATCTTAAGGCCTGTCCAAACGGGAAATGTTTGGTGACCAAACACCATCAAACATTGTTTGGTGACCAAACATTTTACCGTTTGGCCACCTTGTTTGGTGCTGTTTGACCGTGTTTGATAAAATTTGAAGGGCATCAAACATTCGATCAAACAACTTAAAACATTTCTTTTGTTCTCGTGTTTGATGGGCGATGTTTTGTTCGTTTGGACAGCCCTATCAAACATGTTTGGCGCGCGCATGCGTACCACGCTTGCTTAGCGGCTTGTATCCATAGGTACGCGTCGCACTTGGGAAATCTTTGCCAGAATTTGTTTACTTTGCGGTGGAAATCTGTCATCGCGCGCCTTTGCCTAGTGCGACCGCAGGTTTTTCGCTTTAGCAAAAACTTTGCGAATCGGCAAAACATCAAAGACGCCGTAGTGCTTGGGCGGGGCAGGCAGATTTGCGAAAAGTCGAGCCAAACAACGGGAATCACAGCGCTAACTGTCAACGGTTGTCAGCGTAACATGAAAAACGATACGCGCGGGAAGTTCAGTTCTAGTTCGCGGTCTTTCATCATGAACGGACAAGGTTATTATTATAATCCCGCACAATTTCAAGGTTTTCATGGTTTTTACGGCGATAGCATGGAATACCCGCAGTATGTTCCCGTCTACCATGATATGACTGGAAGGGGAACGTAACCGAGCACTTCACATACGAGCATTGCGCAGGAAAACACACTACAGGCCAGGTCCATGCAAGCAAGAGCTTCACAAGCGTCGTCGTCTTCGTCTTCCCAATCGTCTCCTAATCATGAACCCGTTGATACTGGAAAACGATCTTATAAAAGGTGGTCAGATAACGAAGAAAAAATGCTAATCAAACTGTGGGCCGAGAATTTCGATCGCATCAACAGCAGTCAAGCCCGCAAAGCTTGGGATGACATCGCCAAGCAAATAAATTTGAAATTTGGTACTGACAATTATCTCCCACTAGTGCGACCCTCCGTTTCTGTCTAAAAGTTTTCCTTTCCGGTTGCGGTTTCAAATTTTTGTGGTTTTTTAGCCGGCAAAGATGAAAACTTTTCCCAAGTGCGGCCCATGCCATAGTCTGATCTGTGTTTGATCAAGCGTGTTTTAACCGCTTTGCCACTCACTTCAACACCACCATGTTTGGTCACCAAACAATGTTTGATGATGTTTGGTCGCCAAACATTTACCGCTTGGACAGGCCTTTAGTCTTAACGAAACGTGATGTAGGAAAAAAAAAATCTTCAGGTACAATGAGTTTCCACTCCCGAACTAAAGCAAGTGCTTACATTAGAAAAGAGTTCAACCACCAAAGGATTGGTTTGGTACACCAACATGACGGCTTTTTCATTGTTTTGGAACACCAATATGGCTGCCTTGACGTCATGTGAAATAAGTAGAGCCTTTCTAATTAGTACAAAGGAGTTTAAAATATGCAAATTCTCACCGATATTTACTGTCAAGTTGGCATCAGTCATTACGGTTATGGCATCGTCTTTAAGTGACAAGGGAGCAAAAATCTTGTGCGACCCTTTCATATTAAGGAAGACAGGGGGAAGCGTTTTAAGTCCTTTCTAACGCAATTTTTAGTCCTTTGGCGATTTCAGTTGAGTCCTCTCCAAGCATAAACATCTGAAGGTTTTTAGAAATTCAAACAGTTTTTCAAACTTTGTTGTAATTAATGATATATGAGCTACATCGAAAACAAAAACATGTTTTACAGATTAAAAGCTGTTGTCGTTTTCGTTGAAAATGTTAAGTTCCCGGTCATTTGGATCCAAGGCAACAGGTGTTATTTTCAACAGCAGCAATATAACCTCACATTTAACAGATTACTTTAATCATTGCACTTCAAGTACTATAAGGCTACTAATTATCACTTAGAACCGTAACTTAACATTATGTTTAGCCGTATAAGTTTTGATTTTAATTCACTATTTTAAGTAGGGGGTGGTTGGGGCAGGTGAAAAAACAAATAATGTAGAGGGAGGGTCATTATATATTACAGGCACCTTTTATCAGACCCACCAGCCTCCCCTCACCCCGACCCCCCCCCCCCCTCCCCCGCGCGCCACAATAGAAAAAACAATAGAAAAGAACAGTTCGGTACGCTGATTATCAGATCGACGTAAAATACAAGAAAGTCTTGTTTTGGCTCTCCTTAAAAACATTTAACAAGGCCCAAGTCTTTAAAATATACATGTAGACCCTTTTCATAAATGGCTGCCAGTTTAAAATTATTTTGTATGTATTTAAATTGGCCTCACTAAACTCGTTTGGGAGTAAAAATTCTTTTGAATTATCAACTCAAGAACGAGATTAGTCAGGCTAATTTTAATATTTACAAAAGAATTTATAATTGGCAGCCATTTATGAAAAGGGTCTATTACCAAGACTAGTTAAAAAGTTTCTTGCTCGGGTTGCGTATCTCTAGACTTTTACAGTCGAATAATTTTATTTTAATATGTGCTACGCTGCCAGCCCATAAAGCGTTTTGTTACATTAGTGTGTTGTAAGCGTAGTATATCTTTCACTCGATGGTTAAAAACATAAAATTTAAGAAATAATGTTATTTCTTCACTTAAATCCATCGTCTTGAAACCATCTTGATCAACTATGAAGATCGTGGCTTTTATTCTATCAGCTTGCCTTTGGCTCTCTGTGATGGTAAGTCATCTATGTCAAACGAAATCAATGCCAAAATCTATAGCGCCCAACTTCAAAATATGAAAGCTTCCCAATTTAATTGTTCACTTGCACATAATAGAACAAGCAACACCACTTAGAAGTTTCGGGGGTACTCTCTTAGATGGGATATATATGTATGTGCGGCGCCAAAGGGTATGGTTTTCGAGTTCTTTTAGTCTGAAGTAGGGTATGGCTCGTACACTTGAATTGGGTATTTTTTAGAAGAAGCCTCTTCTTCATAATTATAATTTGAAAGACCATCAACAGCGTATATAGGACAGTTTTGCAGCCTACTTTATTAAAGCATATAAACATTGGTATGGACTAGGGATCCAATTTTAAGGCAGATCTGAAATAGCGTATTCTTGCATTCTTATAAGGGTGAGATCTGAAATAGGGGAGGAAAAATCGCACATTTAATTTGGTCTTAAATAGGGTAAGGATTTCAAGAAGCTCGCGGCACACCCCTACCCAATTTTTCTGGGAGTATACCTCTCCCCGGGTTAGAAGTACAGCTCAGCTGCTTCTGCCATTTTTGTACCTATTGTCATCTCATGGGCCTGCACGTGTTTTCGTCCAGTTGCAAGAAGTAGAATTTTTGCTTTGTGCAGCTTCCATGTTTCTTTTAGGATGGAATCGACTTTTGAAGTGAAATGATCGTAGTATGGTCTAAATAGTAGATTTTAGGTATTTTACTTAAAACTGCTCAAGTCACTCTCGGGAATCTTGAACTCTTAAATTCTGCGATCGATAACGATTCCGCTCTAAATATTATTTCTGCTCTTTCATCGATTTTTCACTTTTGCAAACCGCTTCATAATTTATTTTTAACGCATTTTTATGATTAGCGATGTTGAGCACTAACCAGTTTATTTGAGAATTACTTATTTGAGACATCTGGGACAATAACAAAATCACGTTCATTTCTTCCTTTCTTTTGATATCTCACAGGCCGAGCCCAAAAAAGGTCGTTCAATTGGGAAAAAGTGCATGTCGAATTGTGCAACGCTTTACTGGAGACCGCCACCTATGAAACAAACACTCTCATGGAGATCATATACGACTTAAGTTGTATGCCTGTAGGATGGAAAGAATTCTTCAACCGAGAAGACGTCAAGGAAATGATGCAAGATATATCCGATCGCCTCATGAATGACTCTCAAATCCAAGGGTTTGGACTAAATCCAAAAATAGGATGGATTTTCAGAGCATTTAATATGGTCCCTCCTGACAAAGTGAAGGCCATAATCATGGGTCAAGATCCAGCTCCTCAACCCGGGCTAGCAACAGGGCTCTCTTTTAGTCTAGATCCCTCGGTACATCCCCGACTTGTCCAGAGCGTCTTGAGGGTGGTCCTTGAGGCTCGAAATGAAGGTTACTGTGTTAATACTACCCACGGGGTTTTGATAAAATGGGCTAAGCAAGGCGTTCTCTTGTTGAATACAGCTTTGACATTGATTCAAGGGGAGATTGCCTCGCACTTAAAACTGTGGAAAGACTTCAGCTGAGAAATGATGAAGTTCATTAACGAGAAAACCAATCCATCAGTTTGGATTCTCTGGGGTAGCAAAGCAAAAGACCTGCAAAGCAAAATCGATCAAAGCAAACACTATATTGTGGAGGGGGGCCACCCATCACCCAGGGCGCCTGCCGAGAAGTTCTTCTGTCAGAATTACTTCTCTTGTGCTAACGAGTGGCTGAAAAAGCAAGGGCGGGGCACCATATACTGGAACTTGGCTCCTATCCCGTGCGAGAAGCACGCAAGCCAAATATATGGCTGGAGAAAATCAGAACCAGGCTTTTACGTTAGGTCGAAATGTGAAATGCAACCCTGTCCTGCATTTTAAAATCAGGTCTCTCGTATGCACCAATTATCGAAGTACTGCTTGAAAGAATATGGGCACATAATTATGTTAAAGTTAAATGCATCTAGTTACATGTATCTAAGATCATGGTAACGTTTGATTGGTAATAGGTTCAAATAATAATGGAAACAAATAAAATGATTAAACAAAACAAATTCAAGAGTTATTTTTTGGAGATTAGAAAATAACTGAGATGCTACGCGCGCTCTGATTGGTCAAAGCCCTATCGTTTATTTTATATGGCAGCACTACGGGGAAATTAGAGAACTTAAAATAGTCGCGAGAACATAATAACCAGTTTCATGAATATCTTTTCATTCAACATATACAGCACACGGAAGTGTGTAAGCAAAAACAGGATCAGAAGTAAATCGTGATATAATCAATGCTTGTTCTTTTTTCCATGGCAAACATTTTACTCCGATTCCGTTTACGCTTGAGTTTAGGGGGAAGTTTGAAGCGCTTTTAGTGCTTTTGATGGTCTATGGAGGACGCAGTTCTGTTAACTGCTGGACTAGAATGATCATTTTGGAACTGTTAGACTTGTTACAAAAGTGGGAAAAGATTTCCTTCGAGTTACTATTAGCTTATCAGTAGTTTTAAGATTCATTTAGCTCAAAGCCTGCATAACATGATGAATGAATTTGGTTTCTATTAAGCGTTCAAGCAAAAGTTTTCGTTTAGCAAAATACAGAGATATGCGGAACCCATAGCTTAATAAATTCTGAATAAATTTCAGAAGCAGTGTTTCTGGAACTAACTCTGAATCCACTTGCAAAACCTTTGAAAGTTATCGTTGAATCACCTCGCCAAGCGTATGAAGTTTGTGCTACTCAGTGCAATCTTTACCTGATGGCTGATTCTAGCCACAACTTCCTATCCTGCATTCAGTCCCCATCAAAGTATTTTGAATTAAGGTGGCTTACTACAGTTTTGATGGATTATAACAGCCCAACTTCTAACTCTTTTGAAAAATGTTCCAAGATGTTTTCCTCTTCTCTGTTTACTGTTTACTTTAGTCTTTTACCATTCTTTGTGAAACTTGAACGATTAAACGTCAACAAATGGCCAAAATGAACGACCGAGTACCTAAGGAGAGACTGGGCACTACTAGGTTAAATCACGTTTTTCTCAAACTCTACCCGTATGACACCACCTCAAAATTTCAGGAATAAGAAATTTGCTCTAATTTAACATTCATGCAAAGTAAAATAAAAATCTGTACGACAGATTTTGAGCTATCTTTCGAGTGTTTGATATATCTTCTCAATCGAAACTAAAACTAACGAGAAAACGGAGAAATAGAATCGTAAGATCAGATATCCAAACACTGTCACGGTCATGATTTCTTTTGTTTAAACTTGGGAATAATTAATGAGTTTAAGAATGTTAATTGCTGAACATGTTCCCCACGATGCAAATTTTCATTTCTCAGTTTAAGCCGATTTCTTGTTTTTGAAACAGCAGCTTATATGTAGTTTACGTCCCACTAAAAATTGAACCTGCTGGTAGTACGTAGTAATAAAATGAACAATGATAGGGCAGATGGCCATTGCTATAGCTTTGCCTGGATTAAACGGTCTTGGACGCTCGGTGACCTCTATTTTTCTTTTGATGGATCATTTTCTCCACCGATTTTCAACGTTTAGCGAAAAAATGAAGAAAATCTATTGCCTAGAAATTGGAATTTTTTGCAAAATGCACCATCGATTTCCGTTCTTTTTAGCTCTCCGTTTATCAGTGCGACGGTTTCAAATGCCTCTTAAAGGGTTAAGTTTTGTGAAAAAATTGGTAAAATTTGGAATTATTTACGCAACAGACCTACTTCTACAAAATATGACTAAGATCGTTTGCCTCCGTTGACTCACCTTCGATATTTTTGACTATAAACCTCCGTAGACCATCACGTGCGCCAATTTTTCGAAATCGGGGTAGTTTTCGACATACCTTATCTCTGTAACGAAGTCGGTGACCCCCATTTTTTTTTTTTTTTTTTTTTTTTGCATTTCTGACACAAGTAATTCATTATCTGACTGCAGTAAAAATTAAAAAAAAAAATCTATCGACTGGAAAATTTTCGCGCGAACGTCCTTAAGATCAGATATCCAAATTAAACACCGTCACAGTCATGATTTCCTTTGTTTAAACTTGTTGAATAATTAATGAGTTTGAGAATGTAAATTGCTGCACATCTTGCCTACGATCCAAATTTTCATTTTTCAGTTTAAGCCGGTTTCTTTGTTTGTTTGTTTGTTTGTTTTTTAAACAGCAGCTTATATGTAGCTTATGTCCCATTAAAAATTGAACCCACTAGAAGTACATATGACACAAAGGTGCAAAAATTTAACCATACTCACTTTTACTGTTTTATTCAGTTAAGTTCTTTCAATTCATAACTTAAGTCGTCTAGTAATCAACTAAGAGAAAATTCGAAATGTACGAGGAGATTCAGTGAACAGAGGTTTAGTCCATGTCCATAGTAAAAACAGTACAGTTTTGAAAATTGTATCTTGATTAAGAAGTGCATTGAACGAGAAAACCCTGGTTGTTCTAGACAACGTCTATAACTACAAAGCTATGCTTATGGAGCTTCTGAAAAAGGCGTCTTCTTCAAATGCATAAATTAACAATCTAGATATTTTTGGATTAGCTCTGACAACATTAACCTTGATCACTAATTCTGTTCTATATCGATATAAAGTTTCAAAGAGAAATGTTTGTAAATCGCATATCCTTTTAGACCATGTTTTTTGATACCTCGTTATCAAAGCGTCACTAACGCAGCACTCATTTTAATTGCGTCTTCTCACATGAAGAAAGTTATAAATAGGGTATTCCTCAAGATATTTAGTTGAAAAAGGAAATTGTTTCAAACAAATTGTTTTTTACCTTGTACTTCACCCCAACAAAAACTGTTAGAAGTAAAATGTAAAATATAATAACTTCGCTTAAGATTAATGTTTGCTTGCAGCTGGCTGACACACAAGGTCTAGCCCTCCCCGAAGTAAATTGGCAATTTCGTGCCCAGATCTTGAGTAGTCAGGCAAGAGAAGCACGTGGTGATTTACCATTGGCTGAAAAGCTTAGGTAGCATATTCACGTAATTGCTTAAAACCCACGTGTCTCTCCGGCTTTAAATGAGAATGGTCATAAGGGAGGGTCGGCAGTTCTTTGTTGTTCCAGTGTCTCGTTCCAGTCTAACCACAAGGTTATTGCGGCAAAAGGTAAGAATTCACTTCTCTGACCGGCACTTAGGTTTTTCATCTTTTGGTAATCGATTTGGTCGTCCCGAGCTATCTCAGTTAACGAGGTAAGGACCAACCTACAGTAGGCCGAAGAAGGAATTTGCAGCTAGTTTTAAAATTTGTTATGGCTACACTGGCAAACGACGGGTTTATAGCTTTTATAACTACTGAACACCAATGGACTTTAAATCCGGGACTGTTCCTGACAAGAGTGATCGAGAGTTGGTTTTACACGATTTGATCAAATGTTATCAATTGCTCGTTCTTACAAAAGTAATACTGAAAGAATAACGTGTTAAAAAGTTGACATACCGACTGGTCTAAAATAAAATCGATATTTCTACTTGATGGCTATGATAATTTCGGACTGGTGCTCAACGATTGCATTTCTCATTTTTCTTTAAGCTGAGCACGTACTTTTCTTTGACGCATATCATTCTATACTTCTAAAAAGCAAAGATTTTGAGGGCGACTTATCATTTATATATAGATAGCTCCTTTTCGTTGCCACGTGAAATGAGCTATAAAAGCTCCGTATACTGTCCTCACGTAAGGTATTAGAAATACCGAATTTCCCTTCTACTACTGCTATATTATTTTAACTCCCAGAGACCCTCTCTCCCGACGTCGCGTGTCAGAGGGATCGGTAGAGAGGGTACCAAAGGAGCTGCCTAATCTTAGCTGCGACTCAGAAAATTCCTTCACGAAGAACTTTGATTAACCAAATTAAACAGAGTATCGAGATTCCAGAGGACAAGGTGTTAGATGTAATAGGCAGCGCTTTGGTAGTAAAAAAAGGCAGCTATTTTGTTCGTCGGGATTAGAAATACGTAGAACTTTTCGTATAAGAAAGGTCGGTTGTCAAGGACAACTTGTAAGTTTCCAAAGACTGGCCGTCAGAATCAAAAGCATAAATTAAACAAGCAAAAAAATAAAAAATATATATATATATAAAAATCATAAAAAAATAATTTAAGCAAGCGTTCACCTAAGATCATCAGATCAACTTTAACTGCATTTTATGTTGATCTGGTTGCCACGCAAGTTCAAAAGCAAATAAATATTTCTTTTAGATCGAGTTATTGCTTTTCTGACTGACAAGTAACTAGAAAATAGCCTTTGTCGATGTAGATGAAAATTCATTCATGCTTCAGGCTGACGTGTCTTTCGCAAGTCATAATTGACTAATAACGATTTGAGGGGTCTCATCAACATTTTACAAAGCATAATTGAAACGAAAGCATTTTAGGAGGCCGTTTTTACCTTACGTCCTTTATCTAAATTTGATAGCTTGTAAAAGAACAATGTTAAACATTTTATGCTTCATCTGCAAAGCCTTTTTTCAATGGTACATAATTCAGTATTCTAAACGAAAGCCGGTGTACACTGTATATAGAGTGAAATGCTATTACATTTTAATAAGTATTTATGAAAAAATAGGATTAAAGAATTCGGGTGAGAGGATTTATTGTCAGTAACAGCAGTAAATAGGTTCCTCGAAATACAATTTATTTCCTTGGTAAAACGACAGAGTCGCCTTTGATGAAATTTAACCATTTGTTGTACCTCGTTTCAATGAAGAGGTGGGTGAATAGGTTTTCGGATCGACGGATTTGGCCTTAAAAAGCGCACGGATTGTGGATTTTTGCGCTAAATCAAGCGGATTCGCGGTTTTTGAAAACACAGTGGATCGTGGATCGGCTGTGAATTTTGGGGCGGATTCCGGATTGTGTCTGTCTTGATGTTCGGATCTTGGGTCCTAAACAAAATTTGGATCATAAATCTTTCTTCAGCCTTGGTCGGTATGTTAATGAGCTCATCCAAATTATTTCTTTTTTCGAACAAAGCTCGTTTAAACTCAGGTGTGAGACTGTTATTGGAATTGTACTGCGTTATAGTCATCAAGCATGTTGCCTTCTTTACTATTTGTGCGAAATTAACAATGGCATTCACATTTACCAGTTTACCTTTGAACTTTTACACTTCTGTTTCCGGATGTGGTTGTGGTTTCGGATTTGAACAAAAATATTGGCGGATCGACGTATTTGGTGAAAAAAAGGCACGGATAGGCGGATTTGCATACCCCTATTCACCCCCCTCGATGAAGATCAACGCCATTTTCTACCTGTGGCTAGTTCTCTTTTAATATCACATAAAAAGGTACGGTTTAGATAAATTAAACCCCAGGAACTTGTTTCACTCGTCTGGAAACGTCAAACGACTGGAAACTAACTTACAAAGAAAAAATGTTACCTCAAGTACATTTTTCAATATATGACATATATGGCGGTTGTCACGTTTTGCTGCCGGGTTACACATCTATCATAATCTGTTGTCGGTTTTGTCATAAATCAGATTTTCATCAACAATGCTGCATTGATGCATTTCATGAAACCTCGTGAAAAGATTTTAAACTAAACTTTTCTGGGAAAGCTGTGCTCCGTGCATGTTCAGCTCCTTTAAATTTATACATTTATGTCCTCTCTACTTCAAATTCCTTCCAACATCTTGAAACCTGGCGACATGCCCAGGGCACCGAGTTCCAACAAATATCGCATTTTACCGACACCTTTATGGAAAATGTTCTCATCGTAACATGTCGTATTTGTCGTATTCTGAGAGACGCTCTGAATTCAACTCACAGGATATTATTTACTTCAGTTGTCAGTGGCTAAAAAACGTGTTCTTTTAACTTGTTTCAGCCCTAACGTTTTCTTTGCGTACAAGTCTGACGTAATCTTCGCAGAAATGAAGATTGTAATTCTGGTTCTAGCAGTTTTCATTTTGACCATATGTGATGGTAAGTGGTAATGGTTTTCTTTACTGATTGTTTTACCTCATTGTTGAATATAATCTTGCCATTTGACACATGTATGATAAATTGAAGTGGTATCAAGTGGTATATGAGTTGGGCCCCTGTGGGAAAGTGTGAAATGTGTAAAATATTTACCGAGAGTGTAAAAGTGTATAGTTTCTGTATATGGCAAACAAAAACAAAAACGAAACAAAACAAAAAAACAAACAAAAAAATAATAAACATAAAAAACGGTAATGGTTTTTCTTCCCTGATTGTTTCAATTACTGTTGAATATAATCTTGCCATATGACCAATGTATGACAAATTAATTGTAGTGGTATATGACTTGGTCTCTTGTGGGAAAAGTGTGAAATGTGTGACAGATTTACCGAGAGTGTGACAACAACAAAAAAATATGGCAAACTGAATAACTGGAAATTTAAGGATTCTCTAGCTGTCATTTTGTTGCGTTCTCTTCCATTTTCGAGTGCCCTCATGTCACTGCCCAGAAATCTATCGGTACTTTGTTAATAACAATTTAATAGAATAACTATTATTGCATCTTAATAACAGATACTTAAAACGTTTGAATTTGATAATTCCTTCAAACAAAACAGGTAGAACACATAATAATGACGAGCAGTCTCATTATGACACGTGCATGGAGTTACTGGAGACCGCTACCTATGAGACGCACACTCTTATGGAGATTGTCTACGATGAAGCCTGTAAGCCTGTGGGATGGGAAGGATTCTTTGATCGAGAAGACGTCAAGGAAATGGTGCAAGAAATCTCCGATAGACTCCAATACGACTCTCAAGACCAGGGTCTGGGAATAAATCCAAAAATAGGATGGGTTTTCAGAGCATTTCACATGGTTCCCCCTGAAGAAGTGAGGGCCATTGTAATAGGCCAAGATCCCGCTCCTCAACCCGGGTTAGCCACAGGGCTCGCTTTTAGTCTAGATCCCTCCGTCCATCCCACCAAAGTCCCAAGTGTCCAGAGAGTGATCCTCGAGGCCCGAAACGGGGGGTATTGTGTTGATCCCACTGTGGGAGTCTTGATAAGCTGGGCTGAGCAAGGCGTTGTTTTGCTTAATACAGCTTTGACTTTGATTCAAGACGAGATCGGATCGCATATCGATCTGTGGAGTAATTTCACTCACGAGGCTATCAAGTACATAAACGAAAACACCAATCCATCAGTTTGGCTTCTGTGGGGTTACAATGCAAAAATGCAGGAAGAAAATATCGATAAAAGCAAGCACTACATCGTCAAGGGTGGTCACCCATCACCAAACGCAGATGGGAAGTATTTCTTTTGCCAGAATTACTTCTCCTGTGCTAACGAGTGGCTGTGCAAGAAAGGGCGGGGCATGATCGACTGGAACCTAGTTCCTCTGCCCTGCAGGAAGTATGATAGTCGCTTGTACGAGAGAATCCATGAGGATCCGGGTTACGCCAACGGAGAGATATGCGAAATGAGAGCCTGTCCTGAAGATGAAACAAAAATGGTGTAACCTGATCTGGATTAAATGAATAAATCGAAAGAAATAAAAGATACGTGAAGTGTTCATTATAATTTTTCATTTTGCAAGTGGAAATACTTTTTGAGCATGAGATAATCCCCACGGTAGATTAAAACCATAGTGTTCTATTCTAACTAAGTACAAGTAAAAATTTCCACCTCAGTTGTCACAGGTAGCCAACCGTCTAACTGGAAAATAATAACTGGGTAGCAAGTTTAAAAATGATTTGAATGGGATTACCTTGGGAATATGGCCAAAATGGGGGATTATCTGTCTGACCCTTCATCCTCTCTTAAAAATGTTTAAGACGAAATCTGATAGAAAATCAGGCAATTTCAGTTTTTAATAAACTAAAATCTCGCACCAGATCTAGAATAACTTTAGGTATATTACCGTCCTTTTTGTATTTTCTAAAAGCTAAAAATATAAACAGTTGCCTGAAATAACACCAGAAACAATTGCCCATAGCCCATTGCAAAAACGTGAGAGGACTGGGGCGAGTTTCTTAAATTGATTAGAAATCTAAACATTTCAACATAAATAAAAAGTTTACTAAATGAAAAGCTCCCCAGTCAAATTTGTGAGTTTTCAGCGGAAGATTGTCCAAATGGGAGCCTTGCAAAAGCTGCAAAATTCCATACAAACCCTTAAAATTTTGTGGCCCGGCCTGTCTACCAATCCATACAAACTCTCTATTTTAGGTGATATTTGAAGAGCTATCATTTTTCCATTTTCTTCTCTAAATACTTCTATTCTTGCTTAAGACTCTCAAATTTAGTTGATCTTTCATTTGAATCTTAGTTTTTCAAACAAAAGGAAAACAACCATACTCTTTCACAGTCCTCTCACGTTTTTGCAATGGGCTATGGGAACTCGAGAAATTAAATTTCAAAGTTCAGAGAAATTGTGCAGTCACAAGAAAGATTTCATCATCATTTTCATTTTACCAGTACTTTGCAGTGTTTCATATGAACTTAAGAATTTGTTTTCGACATTTGGTGTTGTTAGAAATGATTTCTTTTGAGAAGATATTTAAAACAGTCGCAAAGAAGTTTGCAATACCACTTGTTACTCGAACTTCTGGTGGATTCTTTCTTAACCATTTGCCGGTATATTCTGCGAAATAGTTTTCTGTGAAATAGCCATTGTTTTATACATCAGGAAAAGGGATTTGACATACTACCATGGATCAGTAACCGGTTGCGACTCAGTGCTAAGTAGTATAGCTGTTAAGTTTATATTTTTGGAGAAACTGGATCGCAAAACTTGGAAAGTTAAACCACAAGCTGAGAGTCCTGAGACAATATGTAGACAAATGATGAAAAAAGGAAATTTACGCCGAAGCAGTGCTTTTCTTTGAAAAACAGTCATCATAGAACTAATCACTACGTATAGCGTTTGCCGAAAAGTTTTCATTGAATTAGCAATAAATCAAAAGGTGAAGAAAAATCTTGTCGGTTGAGTCGAAGGTCGCTTGAGCCAAATTTCAATCCACGCTCTGATTTGTTTGATCAAGTTGCACCAGATAAACGGTCAAGCAGATAAAACATGCATGTATCAGAATGATACCATTCGTATTTATTTTTACGCGGAACAACTGTAGTCTTTTGTCAATTGTGGGGATTTCAAGGTAAGAAAATTCATTTTGCCTCTACACACTGCCTCTACATTTCTCGCCCAAGAGGTCGGCCTCGCTCTCACTTTCAATATCGAGAAAGACTGGGTCTAAATGCATGGTTGCCAGGACAACTCGTAAGCTTTGTTGTTAGCTAATTGTAGTCGCCATTGTGATCAAAACAAAGTGTGGAAGGATTTTAGGATTTGTAGTTTTCAGTTCTATCTTCCCTGGAGATTTTGCCCTTTTAACTTTTCATCATGTCTATGGCAACGAATTACAGATACGAAGTCGAGCGACCTGGAGCGAAAAATCTAAGAAAAGCTCTGAAAAGGCAAGAAGAGAGGATCAAGGTGTGTGGAAGTTAAACTTAAAAAAACCCGATCGATCTTTATTCAGTTTTTGTCTTTTGTGCCCTTGCCTGATCGTATACAGATTATATCCATTGTCCTTTCGTAAACTGCAAGGAAAAGATTCAATTTTCTTTCTATTATCTATCTCCAATTATTTAATTTGTCGGAAGCCTCTTTAGAAAAGGTCTATACAATTTAAGCTTACATGTATTTAAAGGTCAAGTCTAACATGTACTTGTAGCGTTAGGAAATTTGTTAAAGCCTTTCACATGAATGCTCATGTACTACAGACAAACTCAAATACATGTACATCTAGAACTTGTAGACATGTATCTGAACTTAACTAACGCATGATCAGGTTAAAGTTGGAAGTGTCTTTCCAAAGCTCTTTTGCGACTACTAGCTTGTTAAGGCCCAGTTCATACGTCGCATTTCTGCCGTGTCGAATTCAATTCAATTAAGTGCGGCAGAAATGCGACTGTCGATTCATACGTCGCACTTGCGTCGCACTTAATTCAGAATTTATACTGTCGGGTATGTCGGCCAGCGGAAAATGTTTTAAACGTAGAGTATTCAATATGGCGGACGAAAATACTGAGCGCCGAAGGACTTTAATTTTGCTAAAAATTGTTCGCCTATGGAACGAGAAGGAGAAGGCTGATAACGCAGCAGTATGTGTTGCAATTAATGTTCAGGTTGCATTGGGTTGAGAATGGCCAAGTTTCTTCTTTTTCTTTGGCGGGAACACATTTACGCATGCTCAATGCATTAAGATAATGTATGCATTAGATTCGACACGGCAGAAATTCGACGTCTGAACCGGTGTCGAATTTTTGTCGGATAATGCGACAAGACCAGTCGAACGTGCGGCAGAAATGCAGCAGCTGATTCAGACGTCGCATTTCTGTCGAATTAAATTCGTTGAATTGAATTTGACACGACAGAAATGCGACGTATGAACCGGGCCTAAAACACCCATGATCAAGTTTCTGGTTGTGTCCTGGTGTATCGGTACACAGAGGGAATAACCATTGTACTCCTTTCTTTACAAACCTTTGTTTAGCTGTTGAACATTGCTGGGTCTTTTGTATCGGTTCTTGTGAACCGGTACACAAGGACAGAACCGAGTTTCTTGTCCCGTTCAAAAGGGAAACTCTTCAGCTTTGACACTCGACTATCTACTTACTATAACTGTTAACATATATCATAATACGTATTTCGATTCAATTAATTTCATGGCCAATCTCAAAAATTAATAATATGTTTCTCTTGAGAGATTCTCCTAGAAAAATATTATCTAAATAATAATTATAAATTATTTGGAAACTAAATGCAATTTTGAGACGGCATTGCTTCATTATATTGGTTGGGAGAAAATATATTCTCGTATTTTGAAAGAGGAATACATCATTACATGACTTCAAGGACCATTCACCACCACTGCCTCTATTATGACAACAATAATAAATTGTTCCATGCTTTTACCAAGTAGAGATCTTCTACCTTTGCATGTGCGCTGTATCTTAACTGCACTTATCTCCTATTAAAGTTGAAGAAGTTTTCAGCAGGGCACTAGGTCATGAGAGTTGATGGTGTACAACCTAGTGCAGTTAATCTGATCATGTTATGAAGTGTTGACTGTACAATGTAAAACAGCGCACTATTCAATGACCACCATGCAAAAATGAGTAGGCAAGATCCCTTTCTGAAATAAATGTTCATAACCCTGTATAGTTTTATTTCTCTCTGGCAGAATGATGAGTCCAACTCAGAGCAGGAAGCAAAGGTCAAGAGGTAAGCCCTGTCTCTTTAAAGCATTGACTCATGTGCCAGCCGGCCATAACCGGCCGTGATGAGTGTTGGCCTTTGTTCCACTTCTGATGTCATTGATTACCTTTGACCAAAATGGACATCATCTATACTCAAGTTTGGCAGGAGGAAAAGATCTTTCCAATGATATCCATATTAGAGTGATCGGCTCAATGGAGCCTGAAATATGTACACAAATGATCAGAAATTTGAGTGAAAAACTGGGAGCAAAATTTCCTGCAACTACACTTTAAGCTACTCCATGGTAAAAATTGCCCATCTCACCGATGCTTTCTCAGAAATTTTTGAACTGGGAGCAAGCCTAGTAGAAGGTCAATCACTGCAGGAAAAAGATTAGAAAAGAAGAAAAAGGAAAGTCAAAAAAAGTAAAAAACCCAAAAGCCTAAAGACGTAGGTCACTGTCTCGTCCAAAAACTCGAAAATTATTTTGATTTATGTGCATGCCTGGGCAAAAATGTCACAAAACGTGATGGTAGTACAAAGAAAGGAATGCTGTCATGTTGCAAATGCCTTTTTGGGTAGAATGGAACTACATTTAGTGTAGTTTGGGTTAATGATGTAATTTTCAAGGAAAAGCTAGTGACTCCGGGGGTGACTGTAGCCCTTTTTAAAAAATAAGCCCCTGTGAACCCTCCACACAAAAGCTGTTGTAAAACAAACCCAGATGGCATTAGCTTCCCCAATGCCTTCTTTGTTGAAATGAAAATGCCTATACACACCTGTCTTAATGCAGGACTTTGGACTGTAGTTTGTTTATATTTAGGTAGAGAAATAAATGGAAGAAACAACTGGGAAGAATTTTCCCAAAGGGAAATATTTACTGTATGGTTCCTTTAGAATATTTTAAATTTGAATTGCTCTGAGCCGGTTCTTTGAAATTCTGAAAGACATTCATTTGATACACATGTACATGAATAAATTAAATTATCTTTCTACTTTGAAAGCAAATCAACAACAGTTTTCCATGGTCTACTTTGATAATTCAATTTGACACCCTCCTTCAGTAAGCTGACTGTTCTAATTTTTCGTAACTGCCCCTTAGTGCCCCGATTACTAAAGTGCCATTCAAGACTATGATATACATGACCATGTATCAGTCGGAATAGACTGATGACAGGACAAACTACATGTACATGTGCAGTGTATGCGGCCAGTGCTTTCTTATCTGAACACAACACTAAAAATATTGAACAAGTAAATAGTGAACCTTAAACTATGAAAATACAGGACAACCTGATTGAAACAGTTGAGTTACAGATCTTAATGCAGTAACTGTTTTTCATGAAAATGCTTTATCACACTCACATACATGTATGTTATGTGTTAGTACTGCTTTCCCATAACCCCATAAATTATTAAACAAACTTTTAGACTAGCTTATTGCACTAGATCATAATTTGATTGAGTCCTCATTAATTTTATTTAAAAAAATAAAGTAAAAATATACCATTACAAGGTACACGTAGTCTAAAATTATTTTTCCTTGAAAGTGAATAACATTGGAAATTTTTAGTAACTTACATGTACATGTAGAGGAAAGCTTCAGTGTGTAGGTTTTGCAAAATATTATCACAGGTATGCCATCAATCAAAACTGTTTCATATATGGGTTTTTAAGTAGATGGCGGCAGTAGCTGCCAGACTTTCTGTTCTGGCCTAAACCTAAGGTTGTTTAGTGTGTAGTAGCAGTGGAACAACCTTGTCCTCAGGGTCTCTCTTCTTCATCCCCGTCACCCCTCTTAAAGTAAGAGGACTCTCGCTGTAAGAGATAAAGAAATGATTATGTTTTGCCACCTGTTATGTATTGTATTTCTTTAACCACCTGACCCAAAAACTACCAAGAACCCTGCATACAGGTGTTTTATCATTAATTCTTGCATGATGTCTTGTACTGTACTGCACTTGACCCAGTTAGCAAACAGTTAGAGGCTACAGCTGTAGATGTTTTTTTTTACTAAATCATGTACATGTATGCTCCTTCTGCAGTGAAATCAGGGTCAACCAAATTGCTGACTGGATGGAAAAGCAGGAAGAGGTATATAGAACTTAGAATGTTTTCCCTAGTTGAAGAAACTATTTCAGTAATGATAATTTTATATGATATTCATATTAAGTGATTGAATTAAAAATGATAGAACAGGAATGAAGACTACAGCTAAGACATAAAAAATTAATGTGAACAATTTGGGATTTATGTGCAATAATGTTATCTCAGTACAATGTACATGCACAATAACTGTAGTTACATTGTATTAACCTTTACAATCATGCAGGCATTAACATACCGTATTATTTTTTTTTTACAGGACAGGTTTTTCTTTATATATATACATAAACAATAGCCTCCATTTGGTGCAAAAATATGCTCCCAGATATATGTCTGCTGACATTATCTATTCCAAGAAGGGAACAGTTTTCTGCGACCGTGGCTTGAGGAAAACTGTGATTTATTTTTTATTTATTTTGAAAACTCCCTATTTGTCCTTCAAATATATTTCACAATGCACGCAGGTTTGAAAATTGGGGAATATCCTTGGATACAATCCCCAGTTTTAGCTGGGGAATATTCAGTCACATAACAATTTGTTTAGACCATTTGCATGCAAGCAAAAATATTTGATGGATTATAAAAGTTCATATAATTGAAAGTCTTGATAATGTAACATGTATACATACATTTCAATATGGTCCACAGTTAATCTGTATTGAAAATCTGATATCGCAGAATAGTGAAAGACGCATACTAAAGCAATGGGCTGCTGACTCCAAAGAAGAGCTATCTCTAGCTAATAAAGAACTGACAGCTGTAAGTAAATTGTAAATATTTAATGAAATTCAAGATCATACCTCCATATGTAAACATATGGAGTCACTTACAATTTAGCAGTAACACTGTGCTGTAGTAATGTTTTAGCATTCACAGAGGGACATGTTCTCTGAAATTAAAATTAATATTAAATATTAATGAAACAATTGAAGGGGTGCGTGGAATAAAACCCTACATGTAAGTGACTTTTGGAAAACTTGAAATACCTTCCAGCCATCGTTACAGTTTACTCTGGTTTTCATTATTGTCTAAACAGAACTCTTAATTATTACTGTAGTTCTTTTTGGGCAAATAATGAAAACCAGAGTAAACTGTAATGATGGCTGGAAGGTATTGTGTAGTTCCAGAAAATATCCATACCTCCCCCACAGAAGGGATTTTTTCTAATACCTCCCCGTGCACCCCTCTGGAAATTCCAGTCAAGCTTTGTACATCTCTTTAAATTTTTTGGTCTCATAGAACCCCCCACCCTTCAGGAAATTCCAATCCCTTCTGTGGGGGGAGTATGGATATATTTTGGAACCACACATTTCAATCCTAGCTACCTCGTATAGAATGCCAGCGGATACACTGTATATCTATGATTTTTCTTTACTATATCCATTGCTCTGATTGGGGGGCAGGAAAACACTGCATGTTATATCACAACGCTAATTGAGCAAAATGCTGGTCATGATCAAATATGCCAGGCTGTCAATAATGTTACACTGTAGTTTTATAAGGATGCAGAATGATTAATTCTGACTTGTTCATTAAATTTTTGGAATCCAAAACCACTAAAAACACAGATTTGAGCATAAGATCTATCAAAGATAATCATCTGAGTCAGGTGCACTGGCTAAATTTACTAGTACTGTACTATTATAAAGTAGAATGTAGATGTTCACATACATACATGTACGTGTACATTCATCACACTATGGGGCGAGGACTTAATAAGTCCTTATAAATTTTGACACCTATGGTCTAGGCAACATATTTAACTTGCATGTTACTGACATGCAATTATCTAGGTAAGGCCTCCCTTTGTGTCAAGTTGCATAATTATGAGAAATGGGTATTGTACCAATAAAACAAAGTGCAAGGACATCTCCATGCAGTTGGCAAACTACATCTACAGTATGTGTAGCTATCTCAGGTCAAAAAAGTCAGGTCTGTGATGAGCCTCTTTAGGCTTGGAAACAGTATCTGGACACCCCTTTAGTTTGAATACACACTCTATGTTGTCCATTGTTCTCTATGGTTAAAGACTTGCTACCCATACAGGTGCATCTCATAATGTTTAATTTAATTGTTGTGTTTTAGGTTAGAAGAGCTCAGCTTCATAAGTTGCTGTATACAGAGCAAGCATTGTATGAGATGGAACTTAATGAGCAAGGAAAATCCTTCTTTATCCAGAGAACATGACAATGAATGCACAAGGGCATAAGTCTGAGTTAATAAGAAAGATTAGTGTTACGTTACAATGTGACTCAGTTAGCTTGTGTTATTGATCAGTTTCAGTCAATTTAACACCTGAAAGAATTGACTCTTCTTATATGATATAAATGTACATTTTTCTAATAATTATTGTGAAGAACTCCAGGTACCTCTGAATCAACAGCACTAAACAACACTTGTATTTTTAAAATAATTCATGGATAGCTTTGTGTAACAAGCTCAAGGGAGCACATGTATAATAGGTTAATTCATAAACTTCAATGGTTTCATTTTTACATAATACACAGGTAATGCCATTCATTGGCTGAATTTACACACTTCATATGAGACTGTTGAATCCGGGGAGACTCCGGCGCCATTTTAAAGGATAGTGGATGCTTGTCTGCAAATTTGAATTAAACCACTAAAAGTGATCATGCAATCTGGGTGTGGCTTAAGCTCTATTTGACCCCTAAAAGATACCGTCGTCGTCGTCGTCGGCAGCCGTTCGTCTCGGGAGACGATGGTGTAGCGCTATGTCGATGCGGAGCATCGTCTCGAGTGGCTATAGAGTCCCACTCTGGAGTGGCAGTCTCTGTTGCAAATAACGCAGACGAAGGAGGATGGTGCTGCAATTGAGGCTGCCCTGGTCTTCCTTCTGGTTCTCTTCAAGACCTGCTGGTTATTTCTGGTATTCTCAGCCTTCCCGACTCCTGAAGATACTGCATGTCGCCAGGCCACTCTGATGTCAGCTACTTCTTCCCATGTGTTTGGATCAATCTCTGCTTTCTTCATGTCTCGCTTGCAAACATCCTTGAAGCGGAACTTTGGATGGCCAACAGGGCGGGATCCCTCGCGAAGCTCTCCATAGAGCATGTCTTTTGGGATGTGGCCATCGTCCATGCGACGCACATGCCGAAGCCAGCGGAGACGCCTTTGCATGAGCAGCATGAACACGCTTGGAATGCCAGCTCGCTCAAGAACCTCAGCATTGGTTACTCTGTCCTGCCACTTGATGTGCAGGAGGCGTCGGAGACAGCGGAGATGGAAGCTGTTGAGCCGCTTCTCTTGCCTGGCGTGGGATGTCCAGCACTCGCTGCTGTACAGAAGAGTGCTTAGGACACAGGCTTGGTAGACACGGAGCTTGGTATTTACCGTCTACTGGCTGTTCTCCCAGACGCGCTTGCTGAGCTTGGCCATAACTGCAGCGGCCTTGGCAATCCTGGTGCTGATTTCTGTATCAAGGGAGAGGGAGCTGGTCATTGTGGAGCCCGGGTAGGAGAAAGAGTCCACAAATTCAAGGGTTGTGCTGTCGATGGTGATGACAGGGGTGGAGTCTGTGTCCTGGGCCAGGATGTTGGTCTTTTTGATGCTGATAGTCAAGCCAAACTCTTTGCAGGCATGGGATGGTCGGCTGACATGATCTTGGAGTCCAGCCTCATTGTGGGACGTCAGTGCTGCATCGTCCGCGAACAGGAGCTCACGGATGAGGACCTCTCTGACCTTGGTTTTGGCGCGAAGGCGGGCAACGTTGTACAGCTTTCCGTCCGCTCTGGTGCGGATGTAGACGCCTTCGGTGCAGTCTGCAAAGGCGTACTGGAGCAACATGGAGAAGAATATCCCAAACAGGGGATTAACACTTAACACGAAATAGGCTCAATTACCAGCTGCTGTCCAGGAAAGGAGCCTGTGCTAGCAGACGGACTCAAGAAACCCGCGAAAATCAAGCCTAAAAATAGAGATAAGAGCGCTTTATTATTATATTATTATTACTATTATTAATTATTATTATTATTATCATTATTATTATTATTATTATTATTATTATTATTATTATTGTCATTATTATCATTCCTTCAAATGCATCCTAAAAGATACTTTTGACTGCTACACATAGTGGTGTGTTGTCATGAACACCCTAAGGGAGACCAGAATCCTTGATATATACATGTACCCCTAAGTGAGGACCATCCCCAACCTTTTCATTAGCCCGGGGTCCCCCCACCCCCTGGGCTGTTGAACCAAGTACTTAATCACTTATACCTGCAAATACACTGTAAAAGAAGTCCAATTAAAGAAGGCCGTCTGCAGTCTAAGCATGATGCAGCGGCCTACTCAACCTTTTACTTTTTGTTGAGCTGGTCTTTGTCGAAAAGACAGATCCTTACCAAAGAATTGATAAATAAAGCTTCAGTTGGTCTGCCATCCAAAGATGCCATATTGAATGGTACACCACTGACTGACCTGGGAATGAAAATAGCAAACTTCATTGCACTGTACCCAGTACTTGTTGGTTTTCTCTTAGTCAGACTTTGTTAGGGAGTCTGCGGAGGATTTTTAATAGCCTGTGTCACAGCCACCCTCCCTGAGAGAAAAAAAAAATCGATGTTTCTCATGAGGAGGGCAGCTGTAACAGAGGCTAGATTTTTATTTCCAGCCACGAGTTTAGAAACCAATTAGTGCATATTAGACAATAAGACCAGTTCGGGCAAAGTGAATGTATAAAACATAAGCATTGTGTAAGAAAAAGGTGATTTCGACAAGACCCAGAATTTGGTTATAACCATGTATGTAAGACGTTAAACCCAGTCCACCAGATAGATATTTTTGCCTCTACACAGGCTCCGTACATGTTCCTCTTAGCTTTCCAATATTTCACTTCTCCACCAGTTTAGCAAAGAGATGACAGCAGTGCCCCTTGTTGACCCTTGCTGTCTTACTGTTGTACTGACATCACATACCCATTGCTGGTGCGAAAGGTTTTCTTTTTCTTCCGAGCCGCGAACTGCCTTTTATTGCCGTGATGGCTTTTTGACTTCAGCAAGCTAGCATGTCCAGTTTTTCAGTAGTACGATGCGGGAGCTTTTCTACGTCACGACTGAAATTATTGATGTTTCATACCCAGGATGTTGCGGATAAAAAAAAAGCTCGGACTCATTCAGAGAGAGCACGTGTATTCTACAGTTTTGTTGCATAAAGTAAGTTCATATGTAACAAATGTTCGGCTTGCGTCTAAACGGAAGCGAGACATTGTTAAACAAGGCAACAAATGAGGAAAGGATTGTTCTAATGGAATCTGGATATGCTTCGAGATTGGAAACTGATTGGGAATTATTTAACAAAACAAGCCGGGCTCCAGAAACGCTTTGAGGTAAGGAAATATTTTTAGCCACAGACTGAAAACAGAGCACTTCACCTTTCATCTTTTTAAGTCCAAGCAAGGGTGACTTTGAAAATACCGTTTGCGAAACACTGGGATATGAAACTTTGAATCGCTGAACTGACCCGAGAAGTTGAGCCAACTTCAATACGAAATTATTTCAACGAGTTTTGTCGGACTTTCAGAATCTTTTTATTGTCGAGGGAAGGACGAAAAATTGGAAATACGAATACTAAAGTTACTTTTATTCAAGACCAGGTCGCTGAAGAAAAGAAAAACATGAAACTTCACTTCTACACTAGCTTGGCCGTGTTTTCGTTTCAGCCATAAAATTAACTTGTAAGCGGCTGTGTCCTGTCGTACGGTTTGTGCTTCAGAATGGAAAAAAAATGTTTCTAGCAATTTAATATGTCCTAAACTAGAAGTTTAGATGTTAGTGCTCGCTTTGGTATAGAGAGGGTGTTTTCTAATAAATGATTCATTCATCAAGTTTTGATGCGCGCAGAAAGTTTTGGGTTGCTCTGGGCGCAGTTACTACCATTCCACAACTTCGAAATTTCTCTTTGCGTTTCAGCCCGTAGATACTCGGTTTGCAATGAAACAATTGCTCTTTGTTTATAAAAGTATTGGTATATAGGCATTTCTACAAAGAATGCGATTCATTTTTGCACTGTTATCTAAACTTATATTTAGGGACAGGATAAGTTAAAGAAACGCTTTTTGTCGCGTAGCGCAAAAGAAACCCATTTGTGGTGGTGACTGTTCAATCTTTTGATACCATTATGCATCCTTAAAGAACTTAGGGCGGTAAATCCATATCAGTTTTAACACATTTCTTTTCAATACCAACTTGCAGTTTTGGTTTAAAAATTTATGAAGTGAGTTGTACTAGAGCTCAGTGTCGTTCATGCAGTTCACAATTGACACGCGACACGGGGCAATTGACGTATATTTGTGTAGAGGGGGATAAACCGATGAGTCTGTGCACTACGTTTATTTTTTCTTTCCCCACCCAATTATTTGTGCATTTCAACTATACAACTTCGCTCACAAATTCACATGGAATATTCGTTAGTCTTTCGGAAATTTTCTGGTACATGTGAAAATAAAGAACTTGCTGCCTTCTTTAAGTAAGCTAAAATGCTACATAAGCCCTCCACCTCCTTTCAAACGTTTTGAAATAAGAACGTGCCCCCAGGAAGCGCTGGAGAGGCTTAATATTGGGTTTGCGGCGCTGAAAGTTCTGTAGGAAAATTAGTTACCTAACGCGCGCAAGGGTTTCACGTTTAGTATGGGTAATCAAATGGTGACAACTAAACTTAGGAAATAATTTCCAGCGCGTTTTGCCAAAATTCTAATGGCCATAATACAGTGGAACTCCGTTAATACGGTCACCAGCGGGTCATGAAAATTTGGCCGTAATAACGGGGTAGGGTCAAAATTTCATCACTGGCCAAATTGAGTGAAGTATTAACAGATATATCACAAATGCATTTCAAAACAACTATTCTTTAATTAGCACCCAGAATGCAGGTATAATTTTTTTTTTAAAAAAAAGATTGAAACCGAAATCAGTACATACAATGGAAAGATGAACATAACTGGTTTGGGCGGCTGTATAAACGAGGGAAAATTATAAAGGAATGGACAGCCTGTGATTTCAGAATGTGGCCGTCTGCCGTATTAACGGGGTGGCGCATTAACCGGGTTTTCCAATAGGAAAATGACAAAACAAAGTGGCGTAATAAGGAGGTGACCGTATCAACGAGGTGTCTATAAGGCGGGGTTCTACTGTAGTATAATAAGTAAGTGAAATTATTTCTTAATTTCACTAGTATACCATTTGATTACCTTTTAATATCAAGGGTGACAAATTACGCTTTCAATTATGAGTTTCTGATGGGATTGTATTTTGTATTGCGAAATTTCGCGCCAAATGTTGCCATGGCAATTTCATTATTCCACATTTGAACTGAAATCTGGCGCCAAAATTAAGTAGTAATTTGTCACCCATGATATCAAACGTTAAAATTTGATGCGATTGCATGGATTTTTTTTCGTGCAATTTGTTATGGAACTTAGGTTAGACTCCTGCAATAGCCCAAATCGGTCTGTATGGTAGTCATGTTAATAATTACAGACATTCATTTGTACAGTCCAACGGCCGTATTCTGGGGGGGGGGGGGGGGGGTGCTCTCATAGATGGCCTCTGTTAAAGTGGCTAGCAACTGTTATCAGTACTTTCCAGGACTTGTAGTAACCGATTGACCAATATTACCACCCGTGCAGCTGCTGCAAAGGAAAGACAAAGGTGATGAGGATCAACGGGAAGAGTCAGGAGAAGGTTGCAGTAGATGGGTAAGATATCGGCGAAATTGAGGAGTTTAATTATCTGGGGGCTACCATTTGTAAGGAGGGAGGAGGAATGAAAGATCTGAAAAACAGGCTGTCCAAGGCGAGAGGCACATTTGCCAGACTCAAAAGAATATGGAACTCAAGGAACATCATGAAGAGGACCAAGCTTAGACTGTTTAAAACCTTAGTTGTACCGGTGCTACTGTATGGATGTGAGACATGGAAGATGAACATGGGAGATGACCAACGAATAGATGTGTTTCACAACAAATGCCTCAGGAGGATTCTCAAAATAAAATGGCAAGATCACGTTACCACTAGAGAGCTCCTTGAGACGGCAGAGACGAAGTTCCTTAGTGAAGAGGTTAAGAGGAGAAGATGGAAGATGATAGGGCATGTCCTACGACAAAACAGAAACAGCCATACCAACATAGCCCTATCATGGACACCTGAAGGAAAAAGGAAGAGAGGAAGGCCTAAGACCACCTGGCGAAGAACAGTTGAGAGAGAGAGGAACAGCGCAGGATGGCGTACATGGGATGAGGCAAGAGCTGCTGCAGCCAACAGAGAAAATTGGAGGCATTCTGTGGAGGCCTTATGTGCCACGAGGCACAAAGAAGCTAAGTAGTAGTAAGTAGTAGCAGCTGCTGCTGCATTGATGGTTTCATTAAAGTTCTTAATAATTGTGATTAAGTTGCGATCATCTTCATGAACAAGTAGGTGACCAAAGCGTCAGTATGACTTCTTTAATGTACCCTTAATTTTGACTCTAAACGCTTAGAACTGAAAGACGAGCTGAGTGACCGGTACTCCTATTCATTAATATCCAGTGTTGTTATGTTTACACTTAGACGAGTACTAAGATACATGATGTTTTTCCCAGCTTAACCTTTTGATCCCTTTTTACATGAAATTTGTTTTCAGGCTATTGCGACATGTAAGGAAATATCCGGACTCTCACATCTTGGGAAGTCGGTAGGAGTTTTGAGAAAGGCGTGAAACTGCAAACATTCTTTACGAATGATTATGCGTCCTCGGGACTTCTGGTAGCTTTAAACGGCCATCCACACACATCTGAGAGCTTGGAAAGGGGAAGTGTTTTAACTGAAAATTCGACTGAATTGTTGACACGTTAAGCAAAGAAAGCGTAAAATTGTGTCACTGGTAAAAACGTTTTCTTACTGAGGGTTTCATTGAAGCTGAGATTCTATCTTATCAAAGAGAAAAGCTCTGTTACAACACCAAGAATGGTTATAGTGAGTATATATATATAGCTGTTTGGAGAAACGTTCTTATTTCAGTGTAGCGTGCACGACTATGCCTAAACGTATGGGTATGGGCATCGTTGCTTGATCGAAATTCAGTGTCTCATCGCGATGAAGGAAGAAATCGCAAAAACTGTATGATCAGAATTCACTATTTCCGCCTCTATCCTCATAATAGTGACATGATGCCCTTTCGGCACTGACGCGCACGCTCTCGCGCTTTTGCAAGGAAATTATTTTCAACAGCTGTAAAGAATCCAGACGCTGGTCTCTCAGTTTCTGTGTGCGTGCATGTGTGCAGGTAAGTGTTTGAATGTTTCCTGCAAAAACGGTGCCGAGATAGACAGCTTAGAGATCCCATGTCTAAAACTGATTTTCGTGGGATCTGGCCCACGATCTGTATCTATAAGTTACCTAACCTGGCGCAAAAACCTTTGTATTTAGTAGGCACCGTCCTTAAGTCCAAAAAAAGTTGTTTTTGGTGATTACAGGAGAAAAGTGATTATTATACCGAACACTAACACTAATCCCGCCCTCAATGGGGTCTTGAGTATACTCTATTTTGTATTGCCTCTCCGTTCAACCAACCCAAAGTTTCCATGTTTTTGTGAGGGAAACAAGTGCTTTAATATTCCTGAAGATATTTGTTTGAACCATACACACAATACGTTTCTCAGGAGCGAGGGGTGCGGACAGGGGCGTCCTTATAAATGTAATAGGCTGTACTACGTAAAGAAAGCTGCATTTTTCATTGACCCTATTTTAGCACTTGGAAGTTGTTATAACTGAAAAGTGATGTCTTTGACGCCATTTTGTGTTATCGAATTTTAATTTGATCAAAGTGTATATTTATCACCACCCAAACGCGCAGAAAAGCCCTCTGAAGCTCCATGGTCCTTGTGCCACTTGTGACATCATCACTTTTCACCACAGGACAGATAGCTGATAAAAGAGTAAAAGGTCTGGGAAAGCGTCCGTAAGGAAGCTCGATGGGAGGAATCGTCCTAGGGATTCAGAGAATAAACCTTCGACTTTGTCCTTTGAAATTCGAAGAACAACACTTTTCCTTTAAAAAATGTTAATTTTACTGTACCTTAAAGCAGAAACCCTCCCAACGCACAAAAAGAGGAGTAATTTAAAAAATTAAAAGCTACGGCTAAACAAAACTTATAGATATCCCTGGGGGGGGGGGGGGGGGGGCTCAAATTTTTCCTTTGTCCCACACTCGCGACATGCTGAACATTTCACTTTCATGAGAACAAAAATATTGAATTTGTTGTTAAATTATCAGTTTATTGTTGAATTATCAGTTTATTTTTATTCCAAAAGAGAAACAATTTTACTTGTTGTTTTTGCTTACAGTTTTCAAATTGTGTTAAACTTGTAATGCGACATTCCCAGGGGCCATTGTTCATTGTTTCATCATGAACTATGCTAATTCTACTCCACCAATTGGCACGTTTTTTTTTTTTGGCAAAATGTGAATAGTAATTCTGGCTGCTGTCGTCCACGTTTTGGTCTGATTTACGAGCTTTACAACAAGAAATTCTACAGATTCTTTAGCTCCAAGGGAGTTCTTTCACCCAGGGTAAGCTCATGGTAGCAAAGACTCAAGCATTTTTTCTTCAACTTTAAAGCTTACTGGACAACTTCTGAACTTTTCCCGAGTGAAGATGAAAAACGATAACTTCAATCTGATTGCTGTTGAAGCAAGCTGGAAATTTGACCGTGGTGGCAATTCATTATAGCCAGAGGTAAACAAACTCCTCTTTCTTTTTTATGATATTGGATCAGTAATGATATAAATGAAGTCCAAATGATGTTCTTAACGATGCAAATTGTGAATTGAATAAGAGTCTGACAAGATTTCCGTTGACACCATATTTAATTATGTGTACAATTTTGTAAGCCTCGTTCTGCTCATGGTAGCTACAGTACATCTCTTGACAAGAAAAACATGCAAAAACTGCAAGTTATGATCGTCTAAAGTCACCAGTACCACCATTCCTTTTTTCAACAATGTTGGGAAATAAAAAGATGCCATTGGAAGGGATTGGAGAGTTCTACATCAGTAGCGACCGCTGAAGGAGAGGTGCGAATGGGGCCAAATTAATATTCAAGCAAGGACCTATCAGCTAAAACCAGACCCAAAAAGTCTAGTGGCCCGGAACATACCAAAAATAACCTTTTTCGCTACATAAAAACAATTTATAAACTTGAAATGAGTAACAGAGTTCCAGGCAGGTTTTGCATCCACCTGAGCTTTCGTTATTCATCACTGACGTGTCTGTCACAACCTTAAAAAAGACTGGAGTAATTCTTTGCCGGAAATGGGGAGCAAAAAATCAAGGGATCGCGAAAGAAATTGGACACATGTTTGTCAAAGAAACGAGGGAGCCCAGTCCAAAAAAAAAGCCTTTGCCAAAATTTCCCTCCCCCAAATCCTAAAAAAAGACGTTACAAAATCAGTTTGTAACCCCTAGAAGTCCTCAGATTTCAAATATAATCTTGGCACCCTCCATCACATCATTGTACATTTGAGTAACCCCGCCTGGGAAGTCTAGTGGTCTGGTGTGGCATGTAATCTTTTAAACTGCTCCCTGTCTGTCGTTGCGTTCGTCGCTGCCTTAACGTTGGTCAGTAACGTAGCTTTAGGTTTGTTAAATACTGATTAAGTTGCAGTTACACTACCAACTGATCGGGGATCGGGTTGTATTCAACTTTGCATGGCCCTGGAAGGATAAAATTCACTCTTTCTGAAAATAATTTTTTGCTTAAAATATTCTCCCTAGTTGTCTACCGCTAGAAAACATCTGGTGGACCAAGGGTGACATTCCCACCCAATATGATTGTTAGAATATAAATCACGAAGGGCTGTATATTTCGTGGTAAAGCTTAAGGATCAAGCAACCCTAAGAAGAAACGAAAACCACCTCAGCATCTTAAAGGCGTTAAGTCACTTCAGTATACGGAGTAATAGTTTCAAACTCCTTTCAAACAACCGGTAAAAGAGCTCTAAATTACTCTTGCTTTCTCGCACGCGATACATGGTGTCACATGAGCGCGCACTTAAATAAAGGGAATCCGCAATTCAATTATTCCCGTCCAAAATTGTAAAAGCCAGTCTTTGACTGAGGATTGCTCGAAAACCTACCGTACAACCCATGATGCAATTTTCACAGTCGATTTGTAGGGTTGAATCATGTTTAGAGCCAAAATTTTAAAAAAATCTTTCTTACAGATTTTGAGCTATTTTTGATTTCACATTTTCTTAGTTTGCGAAAAATCTGTCTTCCAGATTTTTATTTTACTTTGCATGGATGTTAAATCAGGGCTAATTTCTTATTCCTGAAATTTTGAGGTGCGGTCATACAGGTAGATTTTGAGAAAAACTTGATGTAACCTACTAGTGCCCAGTCTCTTCCGGCCGTTATATTCCCGACTCGGGGGCAAGGAACTAAGCAAGCCCAGTCTCTCCTTAGGTACTCGGTCGTTTATTTTGGCCATTTGTCGACGTTTAATTATTCAAGTCTCACATAGAATGGTAAAAGACTTAAGTAAACAGTAAATAGAGAAAGGAAAACATCTTGAAACATTTTTCAAAAGAGTTAGAAGTTGGCCGCTGTGATAATCCTTCAAAACTGTAGTAAGCCACCTAACCTTAATTAGTGAAATTAGTGTGCCCACTAGAGCGATTCTACGTAAATCCGCCGCGACGAGGGTGCGATGAAACGTTTTCGTTCTAAACTTTCATTATTACCCGTGCATCGGATAAGCTACAACACCTAACGGACTGTTGACCTGTATTTATAACTCGCGCGCGAAAATCCAGACAAAAACTGGTGAAATTTATTTTTGTTTTTTGGCGGGAAATCGGTACGAGTGCCCGTGAGCACTTACAACCAGCGGATTTCTTCACAGCGTAAAATCCAATATGGCGGATCTATGGTGCGCAACATAAAACGTCAACGGAAGGGAGGTTTTCTCTCAAATAATCAGCACGTGTACTTGTTTTTTGGATTTTGTACCGAAAAAATTCTACAATGGTGATAATTATTCTTGACTGATGTCAGATTTTAAACAAGACTTGGACTTGTGCTCTTGATCTTGATCCTCAGTCTTCAGTTCTTTCCACGGGGAATCATCGTTCCTTTGGAAGTTGAAGGTAAATGACACAGAATATCGAAATTTAAAGTGTTGTATTTAAGGTGGCTCAAAACAGTTTTTTTTTTGAGGCTTATAGAACTGAGTGCGATGTTTCAGGCTTGGAACTGTTGTGTTTTGAATGGCTGTGCTATTTTTTTTAGGGTAACTCTCCACTGTGCCTTTCATTGAGTTTTTTTAAGTCATAAATTAAGGTTGCACTGTCCTGTTGCATAGCAACAAACTTGACCCACTTTTTACCATCAATTGCATCTATCTTAAAAACTAAGCCGTTGACCCAATATTTTTTTTTTATAAAAATCTTTTTATTACACACAGAAGAAGAAACAGGCGAAATGATAAAAAATTCTGTGGAGTGGATTTGCCACTCCACAGGTTTTGTTTTAAAATTTTGCACATGTGTTCTGCTTTTGATGTGGAATATTTTTTGGCATAAAAAATTAGGCTCTGTGGATAAGATATTTTAGTGCATGTTCTACGCACAAATTATAATCTCGTCTATGGAAGATGCCCCTTGCGTGAAGGTGGTCGGCTGACCAGTAAAGCCCGCAATTCCACACAAATAAACGCGAATAGTCCGCGAATAGTGTTTTCTCTTTTGCTGTTGTTGTTAGTAGCATAAACGGTAAAAGGAGAGTACCATGAATACCTGGAGGTGAGACTAGCCAAGTAGAAAGAATAGAGAAAACCTGAAGAGTAGTTTTTTCCTGCTGTTTTTTAGATTGATAGCCGGCACGATCGATCGCAACATCAACATCACAATTTTCGTTTAAGTTCCAGCAAAGTGGCTTAAAAGGATGTTTTCCATTGAAATTGACTGAGGGATGGATGTTTTCAAAGTTAAAAATAACTGATAACGCAAACAGCTTACTAAACTTGGTGGAAACAAAGGTTTTCGAAGTAGGCCTCACGCCGCCATGTTTCTTTTGACTTTTGTAAACTTTAAATCTCGTGTGCTATCTTGCGACCCCTTGGATGATCGTGTGATGCCTTGCGTTGAAGCACGTGCTAGAGCCCAGGCGTCTTAAGGAAATATTACTGTTTTGAGCCAACTTAAATGCTTTTAATATATGATTCATCAAGTATATGAGTTTCTCAATAACATGAAAATTGTAAGTAACTTGAGTTGGTATTTGTACCTAGAAAAAGACTCTTAACTTAAAGGATGGTGCCTACTAAATACAAAGGTTTTTGCGCCAGGTTTTTGCATGGAAAAAGTAGATCTTTGCAAGGGCTATTGGGATTCACAAAGAAAAATTGGGGTAGCTAGGCATTTTTTCAAGATAATTAGCCTTGAATTTCAACAAAAATGCTGACATCAGCATTTTTCTGAAAAAAGAAGGAAAGGATATTTCTTTACAGATTTCTTTAGAATTCACCTTTACATACGGATAAGCAAACACATTTTTTAAGATCTTAAAGCTGATTAAGTTCTTTACGTATTTGCCCTGGAAGGATGGATATACCTGTATTTCATAAGCAGTTTTATTTTATGTCAGTGGCATGAGCACATTCACTTGATGCATTACTTTTGCTTCAGTGTTGTTAATTTTCCTGGATTTTTAGGCCCACATTAAATTAAATACAATCATGTACAATACTTATCATGAACTGACCTTAAAGTTACTGTAGACCTTCAAGGGCCTATTTTGTTACACCAAATTCAAGACTTCTACTTTATCTCAATGTTCCAAAAAAAATTATTTTAAAAGCTTAAAACATGAACAAGTTATCCACAAAAACGTAAATATTAAAAATGAGTCAATGACCGCAAACTGTGATAAGCCAATTAAAATGTGTCAACCCTTGAGTTGAGCAGTAACAATTTTCACGGCAACTGATCCATCTGTGAAGTTGTATTTCGCTTCTTTTGTTTATCCTTCACGTCTTGCAATTTCCCGTCAACCCAAAACACAGACCATGCAGACTGCAGACCGCAGACCATGCAGACTGTGCAGACTATGCAGACTGTTCAGACTGAGCAGACTGAGTACTTTTTTTCTTATTCTTGTTTTTGCATTTACTTTTGAATCGCATATTTTTTGGTTCTGTTCAATCATATATTGGTGGTGAGTTTGCGCGGTGGTGAGTGTGACTGTTGATGTGTTATAGATTTTGCAAGGGAAACTCCCTTTAGTCCTAAATATGCTTAAGTAAAGCTATTTTAAAATGTAGAAATAAACTTCACTTGTAATGTAATGTCACACGTAACATGTGCATTTTCTACTCTTGGTGTGCGAAGTGTAATTCCAAATGGCTGTTGGAGTGTGACTGCGATCACGCCAAAAAAGCCTAGCGCATGGAAAGATCGATCACAGAAAACCGAATAGCATTTGAAATTCTCAGCACAGTACGGTTGTCATGATGAGTTGATGCGATGGTTAATTTATCTGTCCTTAAGGCAGTTGTGTTTTTATGGTGATCTACGAGTGGTACATGTACCTCTTTTGCTTAGTCTATCGTGTCTGATGCATAAGAAAACCTTGAGGAAAAAATTTCATGCAAGCATTTTTTCCCTCAAGGTTTACTTACGGTCATGTTCAACTAAGCGAAAGAGGGAATCAAATACTCCTGGTCTAATGGCGATTCTGTGCTCTGTGAAGCAAAAGCGATTTGTGGGATGAGGTCGCCTAGAGTCACCGTCCCTGCTTTGTTTTATGAATCAGTTAAGAGGAGAACGAAGACTAAGATAATCAAAAACAACAACAACAACAACAACAACAACAACAACAACAAATTGGACAAAATAAATTAAACCACAAACCCGTCAAAAATTGTCGCGAGTTGTGCCCAGAATGTATGGAAGTTTTTTTTTATGCTTGATTTTAGTATATTAAGGACTAGTAAAGGGAATTTCCCATAGAAAGTCTATTAAATGCGTGAATGTCAGATGTTAAGTTTGTGCCGCCTGCGGATAAATAACAAACATTGGACATATTGAAAACTATTTTGTCACTAGAAGCGAAAAAAGTGAGTCAAGTGTTAGAAAAAAAGTACTCAGTCTGCACAGTCTGCATTTTGGGGTCACCGTGCAATTTCTGGCACAGAAATCTTCGCTTTTGTTGATTGTTTTCATCTCTTAAGTGATAGACTAGGTGATTTTGCACAGTCTTTGTGTTCCTAAATTTGAATGCAAACGCAAATCGCAAATGAAAGTTTCCTTGATGCCCTGCTCTAGCTTCTTTTGGCTAGCTTCTTCTGGCACAAAAGTTGATTGCCGCGGAATTACCGATGAATTTAATCGCTGATATCTGACAAGGCAGCTTCTCCAAATGCTCCTTTCCTCTGCTTTGAAGAGTGTTTTTCCATATTCTAGTTAAAACAAACAGGCTGATGAATTACAGGTTTATTTATTTTATTTAAATGTGAAATATCTGTGCTCAACTTGACTCACTGAGTAGGCCTATTCAAGGCTATTCCGCTATCATTACTCTTTTTTCCCTTTTCCTTTACCATTTGTCTGCTGATTCGGTTTATAAGCTGCTGATGCTTCACAGCAGACTTCACTACAACAGATGTAAGTTATAAAGATATACTGTGAATATACACATATGATTGCACATTCATTCCCAGGAAGCTTTACTGTAGTACAGTAAAGTAGTGCGCTTTACAGTAGTGCGCTGGGGAGTTCTCTACAGCACCGCAAATGATCCCCGACCGCAAATGATCCTCAGACTGGAAATGATCCCTTAATTGGACGGCAAATGATCCCAAACCACCAATGATCCCCGATGTGGACCACAAATGATACGAGGAATGGCATGGAGTTTGGTTCCATGTTTTTATTTCTTTATTTTATTTTCATTATCCAAACAATAACTTAGAATAAATGTAAAGAAAAGATACTGACAAGCTAAACCACAATTTAAATATAATTCTCATGATAAATAATTCCATCTCATTTTCTTTTGATAATTCTTCTGAAAAATCACGGAAACAATAAAAGCTCGTAAACAATGGTACCGGCCATTTCTCAATTGGCTCGATCTACAACAATAATAGCTTAATGCTACCAGAATGAAAACATCAACAACTTGAATACATTTGTGTAAATACCACCAGTATCATGACATATTCATGATCCTTTAGTCCTATAGCTACAAATTATATTTTGTGGGCTAGAAAGCCCACTTCTCAACCCTCCAGGCCGGTTTAGCTTTCACATCTTCAGTTTACAGCCAGAAATTCCACACTGATGATGTAAACATGTACTGAATCTGGACAGGGTCACTGATTGGTCAACTTGCATAGTTGAGTGATCTAACACTTACCTCCATTACCCTTGTTAGATGTATGCGGAAAACCAAGAAACAGGACATCATTACGAACTAAAAGTAGAATGGCAGCCGTAAGTTTTCATGCAGGATTTCCAGACCATAGAAGTCTTGCTTCCTGAACAACCTTAACGTGAAACATAGGTTACACCACTACAACACGATATCCGTTAGACTTTCTTGCTACTGACTTTTAAAATAGATAACAAGAGCACCCTGTCAGTCTCTAGCACCCAGAATATGACCAAAAATGCAGGCAAGAAAGTTAGATACTAAATTGAGATGGAGAATATTGAGTGACTTATCTGACTTTATTTATCAGTTTGCAATTTTCGCTTCAGTTAAATTGTTATGAGATGTTGTGGTATAGGCAAAGCCAATTACAAGGCATTCCGAAGAGCTTTTACGGTAATCTATCTGAAGGACTATTTATCATGAGAATTATATCGACATAGAATATGGTCAGTTATGGCTTGTTTCTGTTCAGTTTAGAAATTGAAACCTTGACCCGAGGAACAAACTCCATGCCATTCCTTGATTTCCGGCAGGATCATTTGTGGCCTACATCGGGGATCATTTACCATTCGGGATCATTTGCGGTCCAATTTAGGAATCATTTCTGGTCTGGGGATCATTTGTGGTCGGGGATCAATATGTGGTGCTGTACAGTTCAAAGCTGTGTTTTCTTTGGAGGCAGGTTTATTTTTGTGTGAATTACCTCTGTTTAAATGAATTAATAGGGTATGCAGATTTATTGGATTTTAACAAAACTTGGCCAAAATCTCTGTCAGATGTTAGTGCATCG
This sequence comes from Orbicella faveolata, assembly GCF_042242905.1. NCBI lineage: Eukaryota > Metazoa > Cnidaria > Anthozoa > Scleractinia > Merulinidae > Orbicella > Orbicella faveolata. The sequence continues at coordinate 20,569,873 of NW_028301554.1, forward strand.
AAGTGTGTGAGGCTTTTGCAAAAATCGAAATATTTTTCCTGTGATGTCCAATTGAGTAACAGCAGTCTGAAAATTTTCTATTGTCCAACTTTAAAAGGGATTTCCTAAGCAACTAAAACCCTGGTCAAACGGCCCATGATAGTCAATGATAGCTGATTCTCTCCTAACTATCATCAACTATCACCAATTATCATTCACCTAGTCAAACGGCCAAAGAAGTTCGTGATAGTTGACGATAGCAGCTAGTTCCTGGCTCTTTCCGTGTAGAAATGTAAACACTAAAATGACGTCGCATGAGACAAACATGTAAAAAGTATGAATTTTTCGCAATGAAAGAGGGTGGCAGCTTAAATTGTTTACCAGTAATCGATTTGTTGGAGGAATGTATGGAAAATGAATCTGGAGAGTGTTGGTGGAAGAGAGGACAGATAAGGGAATGGATCAAAAGGAGAAACGGAACCAGGATGTTGAAATTGGTGGAAGAATTGCAAGTGGTGGACACTGCCGCTTACAACGAAATGTTGTGCATGAACTGTGAAACATTTGGGGAAATATTGACTGCTATGGGGCCTGTGATTATCAAAACAGCTGACTGAAAAACTATCATGAACTATCATACGCGTGGTCAAACGAGAAAAACTATCATCCACTATCATGAAGAATTTAAACAAGCTCAAAATGAATGATAGTTGATGATAGTTGATGATAGTGCATGATAGTTGGTGGTCAAACGGAAGTGCTCGCTTCAACTATCATCCACTATTGTCAACTTTCATCGACTATCATGGGCCGTGTGACCAGGGCTTAATAGAAATATCGAAAAAGCCTCACACACTTTGTTAGCCCATTATCTCCTGATTGATAATGTCCAGTCAATTTGGATGTCCGTAGTAACACAAAGGCTGGTAATTCAGTTTAGCAAGTGTGGTCATTTTGGTGTTTAAAGGCTTGTGCGTGCCTGTCAAAACAAAAATAGCAAACTATATTGTTATTTTTGGATTCTGCAGTTGATTAGCTTTTTATTGATATTTAGTTTACTGTGGTTTTCTTTAAGGCAGCGTGTAAAGAAGGAATTTTTTGGAAGGCGGTACCACTGGAAGGTCTACAGTAACCTTAATACATACATGTACAATCATATAGTTTGGACTGACTGAGGTAAAATTAATTAAAGGAGCTCAGTCACGGTTTGTGCATATTGAAAAGTTCATTGTTTGTAATCCGTGTTAATCTTCTCCATCCTTTTTCCTTTATGGTGTATCATTATCTCTTTGGTGTATTTCTTTCTTATTAAACTGTTATTTTCAGGTTTCCTACCATTTAAAGGTAATTTTGTATGTGGCCAAAATAACTTAAGCTCCTTTAAGTTCAGTTGAAAAGTTAAGCAGCAAAACTAATTGAGCAAAGTTAACAGGTCCATATTTCATGGCTACCTGTTCCAAATAAGAAGATTGAATGGAGGGAAATCTTTGAGGATGTTGTTTTCAACAGATTTGACACTGCTGATAGTGATTTAAGTGATAGTGATTTTTAAGTCTCTGACTACCGCCATATCCACATCTCATCTCATCACATCTGAGTGTTGACAAAACCTGTCCAAAATTCTTCAAGAATAAATAGGGGATATACACATGTACCAGAATCTGTTGTTTCAGAAAGAGCTCTTTTAAAACATGCTAACTTTTTTTTTGCTCCTCCCTCTATACTTTTCCGCTATTCCCCCTACTTTTCTTGCTGCTCCCGACTTAAGTCATTGAGATACTACTATAAGCAGAATTAAGACTGTTTGAGAGGTTATTGAGCTCAAGAAAAAGAATGGTTTCACTTTAACCTTTGGTAGAGAATTGTTGGTCTTATGCCTCTTATATCATTGCCTGAACCAGGGTTGTTATTAGAAGCCGGGACTCGGTTAGTGGCACCTGTCATAGGGTTTCCAGTGTTTGTGTTGTTTGAAAGAAGAATTTAACCATCTGTTTTTTTTTTTGTTTTTTTTTTTATGTAGCGAGGCAATGCTTTCAAGGACCTTTTTCTATCACAGCTTTCTCTCGACAGTTATCATTTTAGTCTCTTTCAACTTGATCTCTCTGTTACTTTCTACTATGTTGCACTAAGCCGTGGTCCTCTTTCCAATGCATTGTTTGGCAACTCAAATACTAAAAAACCCCTCCTGAATTGCTTCTTTATTTCAGACCAAGATCATACTACTGAATGAATGTAGTTGATCCATTACTCCAAAGTACTCCATATAATATTAATGAACCAAGCCAAGAAACATTGTTCACCACAAACTAATAACAGTCAGCCAGAAAATAGAAACCACAGGTGTGCAAGATCTGCAACAATCTGCTGTTTCGCAACTGACGACCCAAACTACCAGTATTCAAAACATAGCTTTTAAGAGACAGTTCTTAGCCTCAAAAAAAAAAAAAAAAACAAAAAAAAAAAACAAGAAAAAAAAATTAGAAGAAGAACCTGTAAAGACAAAAATTGATTCTTAATTATTTATTTATATCTCATGATGAGATGTTGGGTCTCAAAAATTAATGTAATAAATGTCCCTAAATGTGATAAGGGTCCTAAATGTAATAAAAGTTAGCCCTAAATGTAATAAAGTTTCTAAATGTAATACAATTTGGCCCTAAATGTAATAAAGGTCCTAAGTGTAATAACTTTTGATCCTAAAAGTAATATATTTTGGCCCAAAATTTAAGAAAGCCTCAATGTGATAAAACCTCACCTAAACCTGAACTCAGAGTCACTGTGGTAAGTAGAAAATAATTATTTAACTGTTTGGCCTTGTGCCTTTCTTATGCAAAGGAATAAAGGCAAAAATATTTTACGTTAATGGCAATTGCAATTAATGTTCTTTAATATTCAGATGCCACAGAAGTGAGTTACACTTCACTTTATCTTTATTGCATGTATTATTTTACAGGAGTCAACATCAACAGACCTTGAGTTAATTATCAACAATAGAAGGTATAAAATTCAATGAATGTCTTTCAAAATGTTTTGACACATGAATCATTGAGTCTGGTGAATGTCCATCATCCCTGCTTCCTGTTCTTTTTTGAAGCTACTCTTTATAAGAGCTTGTTAACATGTAAAGGGGCTGCTTGGCTAACTGAGATACCTGGCTACAACAAAGGCCTCCTTTGGATGCAAAATTCACAGCCCTTCTACCTGAGTTCAGAAAGCGTCATTGAAGTGTGACGTGGTAGGGGAAAACCATCTAGATCTCATGGCGTGTATGTTTTATCATTGACATTTTTACAGTTAAGGTTAGTTTTTTCCAGTTTCTATGCCTAACAGTAAATTTTTGCCCATTTTGCAGCTAATGGTTGACCCCATAGAGACCATCATGTTATACACTCGAACCTCTCCATACGGACACCCCTCTACTACGGACACCTCTCTAATTCTCTAATTCAGACAGCTTCCTATGATTTTTACAGACACAATTCGCATACATTTCCTGTAAGAAAACCTCTATAATTCGGACCCTCTCTAAAACCGAAAACGGACACTAAATCGTGGCCCCAGGGAGCAAATTCATACAAATTTAACCTCATAGTACGGACACTCCGGGGACCAGGTGTCAATAGTTTGCGGAAATGTGCCTTTTCCAGTCGTCGGTAACACAGCGATACCAATACCAGAACATCATGTCAAAATGTTAGTTTTCAAAACTTACATTATTTCATTCCTTTGAAAATACTGTTGTAATAGCCAACTCAATATTCTGCATACATTGCAGTTCTATACAACTAACAATTTAAAACAACATGTAACTGATAAGTACAACAAAGTTAATCAATTTAGATTCATGAATTCACAAGACACTCATTTTTGGGCCTGATTTTAGTTACTAAACACTCTAAATTATCTGTGGAGACTTAAAAGTGATGTCATCATAGTTACCTCTCTAATACGGACACTTCGCTCTGTCCCTTCGGTGCCTGTATTAGAGAAGTTCGACTGTGACTGTTTACATACATGCAAAAAAATAGCCTGCCCATAAGGGTGCCCCAAAGAAAGAAGACAGGGTGGCTCGATTAGTACTCTGTTTTCAAAGTAAACACGTCAACAGGTTTTGTAAAGAAATATGAAAATTGGCAACCCCTAACCCCTTGAGCATTTTCGGACATGAGACAATCCGGTTTGGCTTGAACGTCTCTAGCATATTTTTTCAAATCCGGTGTTCTATTCCCCTCCTGCTCCTTATTTTTCATTTTGTTCCGCTGCGACTGAGCTTGTGCCTCTGCTCTAGTAGTTGCTGTACGTAATTATTATAATTACGGCAAATAAGGCATCGTGTACAACTTTTAGACTCCCTAAATACCAATATGGCAGTGGGTGACCTTATTACATTTAGGACCAAAAGTTAGAAACTACCCTCAAATGGATAATCACAGTACACAAGACAAACAACTGGTACATGTAGTTCTGAGTTGAAACCGTTCGCTCAGCAACTAAAATTAAAGTTGAATAGGCAGTTAAAAAAGTGTAGCTGAAGTACTGAAGTACTGAGCATATAGTATATGTACACACATTTCATTGGTATCTTCCTCACAAAAAAAGCACATAGGTTTTATTAAAATGCAAGTTATGTAGCACCCTGCAATCAGAGCCTTTCCTTGTGGTAGGTATGTTTTGTGTCTTCTCTCCACTCACAAAATGAGATGAAAGAGGTTCTGCTTACAGGGTGGTCATGTAGATCCCCTAAGCCTGTTGCTGAAGTAACGTTCATTGCCTATTAATCCTCTCCCTTGAAATCTCCAGTCATCCAACTTCCACCCTTGTCACCAGTCAAATGATGATCGGCTACTTACTTGGTTTCTGTTTCCACAGGAGACTGAGCTGTTTAACAGACTCCCATCCTGTATAAGCAAATATACTGGATATGCAGCAACAATGTCAGGGGAATATATACAAGATAAGTAAGAAATTCACAGAACAGTATCTGTAGGTCACACAGTTTGCTACCCTTAGTTGTCCTGATCATAACTATCCTTACCAAATTGCAAATTGGAGACATTTTCTTATCAGAACATAATTTGCAATTTAGGATTGGTATCACCAGTCCCCAGTTTGCACTAAAATACCTTCAGGCCAAGAGAACGCACTGAAACAAATTCATTTGTGACCCCAACTTTTTAGCAATTCAGTGTCTGGATTCAACTTCCAAAGAAAAATAACAAGTTACTGCTATCACTCTAACTCCCTGTGTTTCTTGACCTGTAAAGCAAACACTGGTCCTTCTTCCTAATTGTACAAGAGAAGGAATTTTTTTCGGCCCTTGGACTGTCTGCATGCGTGGAATGGATCTTGAACTTTGCACAAGAGACGGGTGTAAGACCTGACCTGCCAAGGAGTTGGCTCCGCCCAACAAGTTCTCTTCCTGAGTTTCTTGATCTGTGAAACAAAGACTGGTCTTCCAAATTGTAGAAGAGAAGAAATTTGTTTTGGCCCTTGGACTGTCTGCATGCGTGGAATGGATCTTGAACTTTGGACAGGAGACGGGTGTAAGAACTGACCTGCAAAAGAGTTGGTTCCACCCAACAAATTCTCTTCTCGAGTGTCTAGATCTGTGAAACAAAGACTAGCCTTCCAAATTGTAGAAGAGAAGAAATTTGTTTCGGCCCTTGGACTGTCTGCATGCGTGGAATGGATCTTGAACTTTGTACAAGAGACGGATGTAAGAACTGACCTGCAAAGGAGTTTGCACCACCCAACAAATTCTCTTCCTGAGTTTCTTGATCTGTGAAACAAAGACTCGTCTTTCAAATTTTAGAAGAGAAGAAATTTGTTTCGGCCCTTGGACTGTCTGCATGCGTGGAATGGATCTTGAGCTTTGTACAAGAGACGGGTGTAAGAACTGACCTGCAAAAGAGTTGGTTGCACCCAACAAATTGTCTTCCTGAGTTTCTTGATCTGTGAAGCAAATGCTGGTCTTTCAAATTGTAGAAGAGAAGAAATTTGTTTTGGCCCTTGGACTGTCTGCATGTGTGGAATAGATCTTGAACTTTGTACAAGAAATGGGTGTAAGACCTGACCTGCAAAGGAGTTGGTTTCACCCAACAAATTGTCTTCCTGAGTTTCTTGATCTGTGAAACAAAGACTGGTCTTCTAAATTGTACAAGAGAAGAAATTTTTTCTAGGCCCTTAGACTGTCAGCATGCGTGGAATGGATCTTGAAAATAGTGTTCACTAACATCTTGTTGCTTTGAATTGGTTTTAAATTCAATTTTACTGTCAGCTGATCTGTAAGAAAATTGTGAAGTTTCCTCTGTTTTTAGTACAACAGGGAGTTAACAGGGAAAATTTAAGTCTGGTATGGCCAAGTGAGATCATACAATGTAACTGAATTATGAAGCTAATTTTTTGTTTGTTATTCCTTCCCTCGTGATATACAGGTGTAGAGCTGTATTTCAAGTTTTCCATCATCGATACTTAGTTGTAAAAAAAGTCAATTAGGTAAGAAAAGTAATGATGTAACTGAACCTTCAATTTTTGCTACATATAGTTTACTCTTTTGAGGGTTGTTGGACCCATCTTTACCTCCCTTCCTGGCCAAAAAAATTAATTTTCTTGACTGTGTCTGGCATACAATGTACAGTATGTGGAGTTTAAAATGCTGTTGAGTTTTGATGACGTCACGTGACAACGCTTTGTAGTGTGGAATTAAATATAGTTTGAAACCGTTTAGATGAGAGTATGTAAACACGAATTTTTGGAAATATTTTATAAAAGTAGTAGAGGACATTTTTCTGTGTTTATATTGCCTCATCTAAACACTTGGGGTGGGGGGGGGGGGGATAACTGCCTCGTATTCTCCCGGCCCCCTCTTATTATGTTAACCAGGAAAAATTCCTCTTTTTTCTCAAATAAGAAAATAGAAGAGTTTTGTCCAGGGCACTCTACATCTCGGAAACTCGTACTGCCCAAAATAGTCCACTCGTGGAAACAATACAAACCTGATTTGATATACAGACTCAATCCGGAGACGTGAAAGATGTTTTTGGATCACCAGTGTGCATGTTGTCAACGTTTCCAGTTTGCCGTCAAACTGTTTGGGTGGGGTTGAAAAATACGCGCTCCGGTCATTTTCAGCCGACTTTGCTCCTTAAAAATGTAAGATGTTACAATTTCCACCCAGCTACTATGTCATTTTCACAAATTCAGCGAAGAAAATTTGATTATTCAGACCACTTAAGCTCTGACAACTAACACTCACTTCTAGTCAGCTGATAGTGATGTGTTCATAAACTTAGACGTGTTTATGGCAATTGTGATATGCTTCTGGTTTTACAAAATTTGCATTTTTTTGCCGTAATAAGTTGGATTTGTATTTGTAGCAGCACTTCTTAAAAGAAGAGTAAGTGAGAATATAGTACCAGTAACCCATTTGCCTGAGATTTGTTCCTCTTGTGCAAGGGCGAAGCCAGGATTTTTCAAGTGGGGGCGGAGGGGAGGCACACTGTGTGAAAGTGAGGGCACTCATCAGATTTTCATGTAATATATCAAAAACGAGTGCGAGTGTTTCATCGGGGTTTCCAAACACGAGAAAACTGATGAAAGCACGAGGCCGTAGGCCGAATGCTTTTATTGTTTTCGAGTGTTTGGAAACCCCGATGAAACACGAAGCACGAGTTTTTCAAATAGCTTCTCAAACATGCATCATGAGCCAAGAACAATGAAAAAATGTCTCACTGATTTGGCAACATAACACCGAATATAAATTATTTTTTTGGTATTGTTTTAGAGTTTGTGTGTTTGTGTCATTAATATTTAAATTAGGATAACCCTGGATCACAAGGGTTTGACCTTTTGTCAAACTCTAGAGTTTGATATTTCATCAAGCTATCGTGGAAAGGCCTCTGTCCAGTGTTTCATCGGGGTTTCAAACCACACGCACCTGACCAAATTGGCGTATCCTGATTGGCTTGTAAATGCATGAATTATTAATGAGTTTGAGAAGTCGTTTTCGCCACCTGTTGTAGGTTGTTTGCTTAAAAAAGGCTTACAAAAGGAGGGGTTACGGGCACCCCAGGATCCCCATAGCTACGTCCCTGTTGTGAGGGTGTGTAAGGGGGGGGGGGGGGCATCGGCAAATTTTACTTCAAACTAATTTCTAAAACTCACGGACGTTGTTCTTTCAGGAAATAACAAGCCACAACGAAACATGTCAAGGCAGCAGTGGAAGTGCGGCAAACGTTTGCTTCATAGAAGTTAATCTTGCGTTCAAACACTAATGACGCTCTAAGCTGCTACTTCTTGGTTTTTTTTATTTCTTGAACACTTACACTTCATTACATTAAAAGTCACTTAATTTTTTTAGTCAGTTTCAACTATTTATCATTTCATAAAATATTGCTCTTTTGTTTTGAACTTTAATTGTACGAAGATGAGAGACTAGATGTTGTTTCCTGCGCAATGATTATTCAAATCACCTTACTCGTGATGGCCGCCGTGTTGGTGAAAGTTGAGTGGCAAATTAAAATTTCTGAAGTGAAAATGAGTTCAAAAATGTGCAAATTTCAACTTCTTTCTTATTATTTCTGATAGTTTTTAGTAACCGGGCTATGCTTTTCGTATGGCTATATAAAATACTCTCAATTTTAGGCAATTTTGGTGCATTTCTGAAAACAAAATGTCTTGCTCATATCGCTCAACTAGAGTAATCTAACCATAGTAGTAAAATCAAGATTCCTTTATCTTGCACAATGTTTTACTTTTGAAGACTCCATCTTCCGACAACTCTTGTCTTCCAATGTTTGGTTCCCGAAAGACCACATGGCTAATTTACATTAAACATGAAAACTGTCATGGCGGCTAATGTAAATGAGGTTTATTGAGGTGTTTAAGAAGGGCTTCTCGTATCTTTAATGAAGCTAGCGACGAAAATAGCTGACTGTTTGAAGTATAAAATCAGTTCTCGAATGTATTTTAAAGCGAAGAAGAACGACAAAAAGCAAATGAAATTTTAATAGCTGCTCTAACAAAAGAAAATGTGTGCGAAAGCATCTAGCTGTGAAATGTAGGTATGACCTAGGTACTCTTTCAGTTTTATTTACAACTTAACATGCAGCCAAGATAAATAACTTGAAACGGTAATTTTTTAGCGCTGTGTTCAGTTTGTTACTAGGGAGTTTAGTGACCACGACGGCGATGCCGAGAACAACCTTTACCTACGAATCTCTCGGCCCTCGAAAGTCATTTACTTTGTTTATCATCGTCAAAACTATCACAAAACTAAATCTGGAACACAGCGATAAGTTAGAAACAGAAATTTAAAAAATTGTCCGTAGTGGCTCACGTTCCCCAGAGACCGTAGAATTTGGTCGTTTCACGTTGTTGTTTTGCAGAGGACGGTAAAGAAATGTACCAAGAATTATAACGCACGTGCACAGCCATTGTTCTGCTCATTAAATCTTTTGTTTAGCTACGTTCCCGTTGTCGTTGCCGTCGTAGTTTTCTTAGACTCCCTAATGTCGAGTTGAGCCAACAGTAAAGTCTGATCGGAACAATGCTAAAAAACGACAGATGTAGTTGTCCTTCGTTTGTAACAGCTAAACTTGCGAATGGCTAGTCTAAGTTTAATCTTTGGTCGTGCCCTGTACACTTGCGCATCGTTTATAAAGGTGTGTTGTAATTGAGGTTGCATAAAAGTTGCGTTATTTAGATCGCTATGCAGTTTTGCTGATCATTTGTTAACGCATGTAGTATCGCTTTGTGACGGTAATTGCGTCAAGTCCGATTTTACGATATTCGATTTTGAGAATGATATTTTTGGTGTAATCATTTCTGGCCCTCCTAAGTCATTACAAGTTAACTATTTAATTGGAACCCGGGTGTAACTTTGTATTGTGTATATGAATAAAATACAAACCTGGAAACAGCAAGAATTGTGTACAAGTACAATCTATAGTCCCCGCCTCAAAACTACTGCTGCAACAAGGCTCTCTCGGAGTAGTGGTCGTAACTGTCCACAAAAGTGACTCAATTGCAGTTTATCCTTGACCCTCATTCCTTCTTCGTAGAAATTGTCGGCTTCATTTTCCTGCCCAAATACCGCAGCCACCAGATCTTCATGATGTAGTTGTGACAAGGTTATGAAAGTAACTTTTAAGTAATAATAAAGTGTATTATCGTTTGTCTCACGATGTAGTCACTTGAGATGTAGATCGCGACGTTTCGACTGCTTACTGCTAGTCTTCTTCAGGCGATAAGGTCGACTGATTGCACGGTATCATTTATATCACAAAGGTCGGCTGTGATTGGTGCATTTCGATCCTCCTATTGTTCCATTATTCCGGCGAGTAGCTGTTCCCTCAGTGGTCCGCTGTTGGACCGTTCTCCTGTTGTTGTGTTTCTTGATCGTGGGTATCCATGCTTCAGGAATTTCAATTCCACTATCCCTGTTGATGTTGTTAGTCTTATGTGAATAGCTTCCTTGACCCTACGTGTGTACCAGTGAGGATCTCGATCAATAAACTTGACTTCATTCCAGATAGGATAGTGGCCGGTCTCGTGGGTGTGTTCAGAAACGGCGGAGGTCTGGGTACGGGCGAGTCGTATATCCCTGTCGTGTTCTTTGATCCTCTCCTGCATAGATCTCCCTGTTTCCCCGATGTAGACTTTGCCGCACTCACAGGGAATCCTGTAGACAACACCATCTTGTTTAGCCGGGTTGACGGTGTCCTTTGGTCGCACTAAGTGTGACCGAAGTGTCGTGTCGGACTTAAAGACGGTGCGAATGCCTTGTTGTTCTAGGGAGCGGCGGAGAGACTCCGAAACTCCTTGGACATAAGGTAAAACGGCGGTGGATTTAAATTCCGCGACAGGCTCTCTTCTTGGGGTTGTTCGTGCCTTTGTGATCTTCTGTACAAAAGAGGAGCGATATCCGTTAGAAACAAGTACAGATGACAGATGTTTCTTCTCTCCAGCGATTACTGATGGTTTGGTGACGAGACGTTTAGCCCAGTCGTACAGACACTTCACAATACCGCGCTTTACTGAACGAGGGTGGTGTGAATCATACGCTAGGTACTGATCAGTATGTGTTGGTTTCCTGTAGACAATGGTGGCAAGGCGGCCATCAGGTTCTCTGTAAACTGACGTGTCGAGAAAGGCGATCTTGTTGTTCTCGATCTCCATGGTGAAACGGATTGATGGTTGTTGACTGTTCAGGTGTTGCAGGAAACTACTTTAGCTTATCTGTAGCGAGTGTTCAAAATTTGTAGTTTTCAGCAGAATCCCCCACCAACTCGTTTAGGTAAAGCAATTGGCTTTGTGGTGATTAACGCTCCCATCCTTGTGGTACAGATAATTCAGGAACGCATGCGCATTCGATATCCTGTATCGAAAAAGCACTTTCAACATTTCGACGTTACTTTAAGACATCAAAAGTTCGCTCAAGAAAAAAACCGAAAAATCCATAAGGGTACCATCCACCATCCCCGACCAGTCCCCCTTAACATAAAAGAATTTCCCTTACAGTTACCTTGTTTCCCGTGTTTGTGGTACAGATTTGTGATACATATTTTACAGATACGCATGCGCATGGGGGCTACTGTAAGCAACAAATGTTGCCTTAATGATAATTAAAAGGTTTCACGTCGTTGTGGTATGACTTCCTTTACTTTGTGGTTCTTCTTTTTTTTCAATACGCATGCGCATCTGACAAAACATGTTCACGTTTGGGTGGTATGTTCGCATAGTTTGCTACCCATGTGGTGCTTCTTTTATACGACGCATGAGGTCCCGATCAAACAAAGAGGCGAAGCTGAAGTCTACAACTGAAAAGTGTACGAATGAAGATGACAGAAAACATTGCTATCTCGAGAGGGATTGTAAATTAGAGCAAACTGAGGTTATTCTGTAGAGTGCAAGCAATTTTATTCCGTAACTCAGATGTTGAGAATGGACATCAATGTAGACAATGTCGTGAACTATATTTGACAAACAACTAGGAACAACTAAAAGGCTACGTTTTAGCACTATTAATACGCGTCGCTTCATGCTAGAATTCGCTCAAAGTTTATTTGCGAATCTTTCTATTAGTGTGTCCAATGGCGTCTACTTTTGCGCAAATAAACCCACTAAATACTACTTGCTATAAGCAAACAAACAATTTATAGTAACATTATTAAACAAGAACTTCAGCTTAAACGAACAGAAACTCTGGTAATTAACATCTTTCAGGTAGAAAATGCAAATTCAGGAGTGCGAGGAGGAACTCAAACGTTGCCGTGAGAATTAATCATGCTTCAAAAACTCATGACAACAAAATATCACAAAAGCAGAATAACAATAGTTTGAAAATTTAAATGAATTATATCAGCAGCGGCCTGTTTTAAGCTGAACTCCTTTGTTCAAAACTAACCTACAATGCCTAGATAAATTCATCCATAACTTTTTTCAAACTACTAACGTCATAAAAAAAATATTCTGTAATTGACTACAAATAATGTAAAACAAAACCAAAAGACTAACTTCAAACTACAGCCTCATCCAAATGACAAAACGTCAGTAAGAAAAATGATGTTTATTTTACGCTATAAAAGAAATTATCTCATTTTGGCATCAAAACTCTACATTATGCTAGAGCGGCAGAGGTCTTCCTTCCGAACAAATTAAATCACGCTTTAAAAGTGGACCATAAGGGCACTTGGGATTAAATGATCAGCCTTAATATAACTGCTGCTTAGTTTTACTGTGCTTGTTGATATAGCGCTGTCAAGTTTAGAACAGTCTTTGACTTTGTTACTCTGCTTGTCCTGTCCCTTGATTCTCGCTTTCCTTGGTGGCTTCCACTGTGGCATCCTCAGTAATGGTTGTGGGAGAGACAGGGACGGCCGTCTGCGCATGCAAAGACGATATTTTTTCGTCTTCCAACTTTGTCGAATCGGAATTGTCAACGTCATCTCTAATATAAACCAAGGGAAAAATCATTAGTATACAACGCCAATTTCTGGGTATTTGAATCCTGTGTGAAATAATTTCTTTTTTATCTTGGCTTAAACAAATATGAAAAATGTATCTCAATTATTCCTCTAGACCCTTTAACCTCTGGGGTGATAAATAATTCTCCTTAAAATATCAAGACACTGTCTAGCAGATAGCTGATGAGAATAAAGAAAATCATCAACCATGGGGCATTGTCTTGATGTACCAACAAATTCTCAGAACCAAAAATGAAAGGAATGCGTAGCAACTATTAAGGAGAATTGATATTTTGAAGCTGGCACTGAATGGAATATATGATCGACATCCTCATGTCCTGTCTTTCTTTTTTCTGGTTCAATGAAGCTAAACATTAACGACGAGTTTTTGGAGAAATGGTCGCCGTTACGATCAGCAAGCTTAACATTTTTCTCAAAAATCAGTGGAAGCCGTTTCCTACTTCAGGTTCTTACCTGGCACGAATCTCAGGAACACGCCGTCGCTCTCCCTTTTCCTTGGACTTCAATCCGTCCTCATAGCGCGGTAATTCAGTATCGGAACTATCTGCACCTGCGTCGTACACTGGGTTAGACATACCCTTTTCTGTTGTGGTTTTATAGGACGAGAAAGACGTCTCCATTTCATCGTCACTGTTCATTGGTGCCGATTGAAGAGCAACGCAACACCTGTCTTTTGACGCCATCCTGAGCAGACCTAGAAATTTGACATCATATGATATATTAAACTCCAAGATGGACGCTTTCTGTAAACTAGTCAAAGCTATTGTGTTTTAGCAGAACAGCGGATCAAACCTCTCCCTTTAACTTCTCTCACTGGCTTTAATAGACAGGCTAGCAACTCAGTAGACTGGACCAAAAAATCCCAAACCAATGACGAAACTCCAAACTGATCCGTGCCTGCATGATTGGTGGATTCTAGATTTTGAACTTCCACCCGAAGGTTACCCCTAGTTACCAATAACTACATATGCGTGATCAGTGTGGAACATTTTGGAGTCAAATCTCACAGATGTTGTGTATCAATTAAGAATGAATAAAGCGCGAGAAGTGGGTTATGTGTTATTTACTGAGTCACTTGTCAGTTGATGGCTGACTTCGTTGAAAATCGTTTGTGTGACAATTTATCAAAAGAGGATCATTACAAAATTTGATCGCGGGAAATGCACTAGAAGGGGGAGGGGTGATTTAAAAAAGTTAAAGTATACGAGCCAAGTGGCGCATTCGGCCGGGGCTTATCCCAGTTTCTGTAGTATGAAGCGACTACGAGTATTTCTACTCCCCCCTGGATTGAACGCTAGTCCATCGCAGGGTTACCCCCAGCATTAAATTCGCCAGTACCCATTTACACACTTAAGTGGAAAGAGGCAATTTGAGAGTAAAGAGTCTTGCCCAAGAACACAACACAATGTCCTCGGCCAGGGCTCGAACCCGGTTGGCTCGATCTGGAGTCGAATGCACCAACCATGAAGCCATCGCGCCTCCGAGGGGGGAGGGAATGTTGGTTAATTTCTGCTGAACGTAGCAAACGAGATTAACTTAAACAAGAGGTGCGAATGTTCGGGTGAAAAGTGATTGAGGAATTAAATGAAAGTATACCTGTCAATCTCCGCTTGCTCTTTATTTTTCTTCCTGCAACACGTCGTATTTCAGCGTCACTATCCTGATCCAACAGTGATTCCACACGCTCCCCTCTGCACATGACTTCATCCTCTGCTTGCTCCAGGCGCAACGCGCGTTGGATATCAGGGGTGCCCGGTTGAGAAGACAGGGCCCTAAAAGGAAACAAGACAAACTATCAGCATTAAGTTCTAGTTAACCATTCTTTCAGCTTCGTCCTTTGTGGCTATTGTGCCCCTAGAAAAAGCCACTGTTCCTAGAATTACAAGTTAGAGCATGGAGCGAAGGCTCGAAACACTTCTGTGATAAGACTTGATAGTGGCTACCAATGCAAGGAGTAAACGTATCGGTGACAAAATTTAAACTAGGCCTTGCGCTGCCTGCTCGTCCGATTTTAAAACTACTCGCTCGATTAATTACTCCCTGATTTGTGCTCCACTCGGTCCAATTCCTATTACAAATAGGCCCGCGAAAAACTTATCGGCATTGAGAATTTTGTCATTAAGAATTCTTTATTAATAAATAGTAAATACCAAAAGAAACATGCCCAGAGTCATACGTCTGGACTTACAATTTCATATAACTAACTGCTATAAAAAACTAATTACAAACTATTTACAAATGTACGAATAACAATTAATTAAATAAAATTGAAAAGGCATCTGTTCACAAAACAGCGTTTATGACGTTCAGTTCTGACACGTGGCAGGATGTAAGGATGTTCCCTTTTCCTAAGGCTCCTTGATCTCTGGGGTGGAAGCAGTTCATGAAGGGGATGAGCACTATCAGTAATCATCTTATCCCATAGCAGCCTATCTTTGATTCTAATTACATCAGTTGAGTTATTTCGAGATCCCCGGCAAGAAAGGCAAAAAAAATAACCGCCGTTCCTAACGTGGCCGCCACGCAAGGCGCTAATTTATTAGAATACATAGATCCACTTAAACATCTAATAACGAGAATAGTCCTAGAGAAACAAAGTCCGACGTTTTGCCAAATTTATTTTTTTCGTTTTCTTCCCCTTTTTTTAATTTCTAATCTCAGATTTTAGCCTTCTAGGTCTCTTGCACAGAAGGTAAGAAAAAGAACTTCTGGTTCTGAAGTGACTTTTAAGATTTATTTGCTCTTCAAAAGAAACTGATTACATGAGGCAAGATCACATTACCTTTTACTGAAATAACTGATGCGCCATACTGAAGGCTACCGAAAGTCTATGCCTGGTTCACTTATTTCATAACGGAAAACAGAATAATACATAGGAATAATCAAAAACTCACATTTGTGTACTTTTTGGGACAGGGCGCGGCGTCCCGAAATCGTCAGCAGAATACATTTCCAGAGGAACCGGGACCGTGTCTTTTGAGCTGACAGAGCTGCAGTAGGGAAGCTCGATCTCCGCGGTTCTATCATCAATCCTGAAAATCAAAGGCAATAGTGAACTAATTAACGTAATTAATCATACTATTTAGGTTATGAAGCCAAGCAACGGCGCATTTTTAAAATTTCGGTTAGCATAGTTTGTAGCGACTTGGGTATTTTAAGGGTGGTATTCTACTCCATTGCAAGTTCCACAACTATCCCCCCCCCCCAAAAAAAAATAGTAATCTCCAAAATAGCTAGTATGCAGTTATAGTCCTGCCTGCATAGAAGAGGCATTATGCCTTGTCTATGACACAATACAGACACTCATCGTGTGAGATCTAACTCGAGGCTTGCCCCAAATTAAAAAAAATCTTCTAAAACGCGATGAAACCAATAAAAGCACCATTAAAAGCATTAATCTTGGTTGCCAAAACACCTAGCAGGCATTGGAATCTTTCTTGAGAAAACTGAACAGACTGCCCTACCGTGTGGCAATAAATTATTGCGGCTTCTAATTTGTCCGATTTTTGCGAGTTTTTCTATGATCCGCAAAAAATAATTCTTGCAAACATTTTCTCCGCAAAAATTTACTCCACTAGCGAAATTATACATACAAACATAGCAAATAGAATATTGTTGCTGTCATTTATTTAAAACCTTTCTTTTGTTCAGAAACAAAACGATGAAATGAGAAACGAAACGTTCAGAAATAAAGGTTTACAAGAAAGGATCGTCTGAAGGTACTCTATTGAGAAGAGCATCTACAATTCCACACAAGAGCACGATGTAATTTTGATAGTAACACTGATTACTAGACTACTGAGTTTTATCTCTCTATGCATGTTGTCTCACTTGTTAATTGCATGCAGTTTAATTTTAAAAAAATGCGAAAATGTTGTAATGTCAATTAAAGGTGACTTCCCGAAAATCGCAAAAATTATTACCCAGCAAAAAAAAACAACAGTCTTTTACAATCGCAAAAATCAGTTCCCGAAAAATGCAAAAAATCGCCGATTCGCAAAAATAAACTCCCGCAAAAATTTAGTGCTAAGAGGTAACTAAGAAAAGATCAAGTTTTCCGTGGCTCAAATGATAACCTGGAAAGTGAACTTAGTTTGACTGGTTTCATGTATAATTCAATTCAGTTCAACTCAAAGGTGCAAAGATGCAAACGAAATCTCGCCAAAAATTACCTTTCTGACAATTGCCACTTTCTCCGCACCCACCACACAAGAACCACAGCTAACAAAATGAACAGCAAGCCTGAACAGACACCAGTCACAATCCATATCCAGTTCGTACCAGACCTCTCGTTACCAGCGATCAAAATCTTAGCTGTGGTTTGATCACGTGACGCTAGCACGGCACCACCTGTTGTCTTATCCAGTTGGACCCAGACCACGCTCTCTGGCGCTTCTTCCTTGTCCTTGTCCACGCTGACGATAAAAGAATCATTCCACTGTCCATCTGACAAAGTTACCTTCCCGGATGTCGGCCATAGCAGTTCCACTTGCGATGACTCGTTTTGATAGAGAGACCAGTGCACTGTGACGTCACCAAGGGCACCTTTTGCTCGGCGAACTGGAATTTCTAGTTTGGTGACTTGTCTTGTACGGGAAATCTCTAACACACCGTCTTCGTTGTACACTAGATTGATATAACAAATAAATTTTATACATCAACTTGAGGTTAAATCCGAGGGTAATCCAGCAATGAATGTTAGCCTGATGAAAGTTAACCGTAGTTACGAAAAGTCTTTTGGCGAGGAAAGTATCTAGGCTGCTGTCTGAGATAGTTCTTTACACTGGTTTTACAGCAGTAAAAAAATTTTTTCTGGGCTGTGGGGCGGAATCCAAATCCGTATCAGTCTGATCGCAATTCAATGGGACTTCTCCGTAGTCTCCCTACAAAAAAGGCGTAGCTCGCTGTTCTCATATTTCACCCATGTACACTAAATTTCAAAACTGCAATGCTTGGTTAAACGTTAACTCTCCAAATTTTGTTTTAAAATAACCAGTAAACCAAGCAATCTGGATTGGTTGAGGCAAAAGTGCGTTTCCTCTTGTTGGTTAGAACATTGTCATATTCTACATTCATTCCGGAAAATGCCAGTTGACAAAAGAATTTTGTTTTTGGACTGGAAATCAATGGTTCTTTAAGGATTTGTGCCTTAAGTTATGTTCAGGGGACATGCTAACAAGTGACAGACTTACGTGAGTTATTTTTGTCAAACAAAACGAGGCCATTCTGAGCATAAAACGACCACAAGAAGGAGAACTGGGTCAAGTGGCACACTTTGACGGTTAACAACTTGATTGACTTGTTCACGTGACTCCAGGGCTCGGGGCACGTGAGAGAGGCGTCAAACCTAAACAAAAGTAACAATCAAGGTTAGACAAGTGATTTACCAGGGTAAAACCAAATGGGGTCGTAAGCAGAAAAGAGCAAGACACCGGGAGAGTTTTTAGACACCGGGCGAAAGGTGTTAGCAACTTGTAGTAGCAAATTATCTGGCTAAATAGAAAAGGAGTCATATATTACAATAGTTTAAAGAGGAAGACACATCAGCCTTAGCTGGTTTTCATGAGGGTCCTCTAACCTGATTGAACTGGAATTTTGAGATGTTGAATTTTTGTGGAGAAAGGAAAACGAGAAAATCCAGAGAAAAACCCTCGGAGCAAGGAGAGAACCAACAACAAACTCAACCCACATACGGCACCGGGCCACATTTTGCCATATGCAGAGAAGAAAAGAAAAAAAAGCAAAGACTTGGATACAAATTTTTAGACATGGCATAAAGAGTGTTAACAACGTTTAGCAATGAACCTACCAGGTTTCGTTTTCCGGATCCCACAGGTAAAGCACTGGGTCTATGTCTTCCTTGGTGACTTCATTATTGACGTGCTTTTTGTTTGCCTTGACAAGGTTGTCGACGTCATAGAACATAGCAATTGTGATTGGCTTAACAAACTTGAAGCCTTCCTGCACTGTGCCGTTTACTGGATCCAACGCTTTGATGACAAAACTGTAGTTACCAAGCATGAATTGCTGCGGGATGGAAAGAAAAAAAGTGTTAGTGAGCTTAAGGATGTTACAATCGTCAGTCGTCACGCAACTCCGCGCAAGCGTTAAGTGACGAACCACGCAGAGGCTGTGACGGAGACCAGTTACCGTGGCAGGGGTCAACAGAAGACTGCATAAATAAAAAATGTGACGACCGCCCATGATGTCTATTAGTAAATACATCAATGAATAAAGAAAAAATGAACGAATGAAAGAACGGACGGAAGGAAACACATACCTTAGATTTAGTGTACTTTGGATTACTAACAGGACCCTCCTCAGTCTTATTTTGATCCATTGTCTTTTCATCCAAGCTGTAGGATCTCAGCTTCACTTTCCCTTCAACAGCACCTTCAGGTACAGTCAATGTCCCGTATGTCTTCCCCACTCCTCCATCTTTGCGAGACCCATTTTCATTCACATTTACCGTATCGAAGAAGAACTCGGCACTTGACTTGTTGTCAAAGGTGTACTCAGACTTTCCGACCACAATTCCGTTGGAGGACAATCTGTCGGACTGTAATCCAGCTCCGTTTGTAGCGCGTACAGTGGCGTAATATTTCTTTCCTACTTCCAGGGCGTTGTCCTTGAACTTAGCAAGCCATATTGTTGTGTTGGTGACTTCTTCAAACTCTTTAACGTCAGTCAAACCAGGCGCGGTTCCCCAGGCAACTTCGTATGACGTCACAGCACTTTCAGGATCACTCGCAGAAAAATAGGCGAAGATGATGTCAACAAACACCTGGTAAGGAAACAGTACGTGATAAACAATCTAACAATTTAACAACGATGCAGACTTCAAAAATAGTAGTTATAGCTTTTTTCTTGCCAACAAACAATTTTCTCGGTAAACTGCGAAGTTTGAATGTCTTTCCGACGCATTACAGAAATTTAAATGTCTAGCTTCTGGCGCGTTTTTCAGTTCTTCGTTGGTAGGAACTAACGAAACTGCCGACACGAATATCAAAATACTTAAAACAAAGGAAAGAACAAGAAAAGTATTTATGGGCTATTAACTAAACTAGAAACCATTGATCAAAAGAACTGTCACAACAACAACGGCAATGGCATGAGATGCTTATTAGGAATCAAAGTAACTGTTTTTATAGTAAATGTTACCTGAAAGTCCATATCAGGTCCCATAATTCCATCTCTGACGTATTCCATTACGGGAGGTGTAGTATCTATGGTTACGCCGTCACTGTAGGCCGCTGAGCATCTGCGAGCTCCATTGCAGGCGACAACTGTGACGTAATAAGTATCTCCTTGTTGCAAGTTTAGCTCGAAGTGACTTCCGTTCGGCCTCATTCCTGTGCTTTCACACTCCCGTATGTCGTCTCTCATTGGCTGACTACCAACACACCAGAAATACTCGACAATATCGCTTTCGTTATCTAGGAAGTCAATCCATCTTGCGTGGATCTCACGAGTGTCATTGGTAAAGTCTACATCCGTTTCTTCAAAACTGCGGGTAGAGCACTGGCTGTCTTCGCCGAATGTTGAGTTATCGGAACAGTTCGTATTCGGATCGCTGCCAAGCCCATCGTAAACCACTCCAGGCTCGGGAGCTGTCGGGTCTATGACGAACGATTCCGACAGCGAGCTTGTAGATACATCAGCTCGCGTTGTTTCAAGTAGTTCAATAGTGTAGAGGTTCTCAGGACCAGGGACAAGAAACGATCCATTCATGAAGGAGATGTTCAACCCGTTGGTCGAGTTATCAATCATCGATGTTGAGGGACAGGTAATAGAATCACAGATACTTGATGTAAAACTATATGGATCGTCGCTTTGAGGTGGTGAGCACGTCAACCCTTCACACACGGTGCACATTTCCACAAAGCCACCAAATGACTTCCGCTCGCTCTCACACGGTACACAACTTACAGAACCTATCTCATTAATCTGAGATACTCTCACACGCACGTGATCAGTGGGGCAATAAGTTGCCATATAGACCCGTCCTGTACCTAAATCTTCGCCTTGTGCAGGCCAAGTGACGACATCGGGGGTCCCGAACAAAACTGTATTTTCCGCGAAGGACACGGACGCACGAGGAATACCATCATCCATTCTCAAGCCACTTTCTCGTGAAACTACCCGCCCAAGGTTAACACAATTTCCGTCTTCCTTCTCTGAATAAATCCCGTCAAAACCAATCAGCTGCACACCGTCACGAGCCTCTAATGTCTGCATGCCTAGCGCAATAATAAACCCTCCATCCCGGGCGTTCACATCAAGGTTTCCACTCAGGTACTCATCCGACGGAACGTCAAAGTGACACACCTCGTTGTAGGACTTTGATGTGATATTCAACTGAAGAACTTTAGACGACTTCGAGTTTTTCGATACCACAACAAGGGCATCAGTCTCCGTGAGCCAAACAGAGAGGGGACCTGTAATGTTCTTGAACTCGGAAGCGCAGACAGTCATAACTAGGTAGAAAAACTGAACTGAGTAAACAGAGACACAAGAATTCTTACCTTCCCCATATGCCACGGCTAAGATGCGCTCATTCAAAGACACTGAATGTCCAAAGTTAGGATCGTTGTTTTCTTCTCCCAAAACGTTTGCAAACATCCACGCCCCACTACGCTCCTGAAATATTGCCACAACACTTTCGTTTGTAGTTGAGTTGGTTCCAGTCAATGCGATTATGTTCTTGCTGATAGAAATGGCCTGATTAACACTGTCCGCCCACAAGTTATTCGCAGGGCAAACGGAATTTGATATAGTCTTACAGTTTCCAAGTACGGCGGTTTTTATTAGCTCGAGATTGCCAAGGTCATTCAAATCACTTTCGTATAGATGCCCTTTACCATTCACTAGGAATGCTGTTTTGTTTTGGTGTGACACCACTCGTATTGGTCTCCCTGTAGAACCACTAATGTCATCTGGTAATGTGATGTGGTTTGCAGCTCTATTTCGAAGAGGCAGGATAAATGCTTTCTCCGCAGAACCAACAGCAAAATGGTTATTTGGTAGCCTGGCGATAGAGGCACCGAAATGTTGGGTTGGCAGAGTCGCTTTGAAATGACTTTCGCTGAAGGCAGGCTGCGGATCAACCGGGTTCTTGGCGCAACACGGTCCCTCGGGATTAGCAAATCCCGGAATTACTTTCATTATGCTAGAATCCTCAGTGGGGTTCGTTTCATTCGCGTCAGATGTAACTCGCTGGACAATAATTTTGAACTCCTTAATCGGACTGAAAAGATTGTGATTCAGGATGAAGTCGGTTCTGTTGCTGGAGTCATTTAAATCGCTTCTTATGATTAGATCCAATTCTCCAGGAGACGATATGTACCTCACATCAGCATCTAGTGCACTTAGATTCACTGCAGGCAATCTCAAGTTTGGCAACCAGCGTAACGGCTCCTGCTCAGCGGCTTTATCGCGAATAGACAATCCCCGCTTTGGAGGAGCACCGGGTTCGATTCTCAATCCATCGCTGGAAGCATCAGTGTAAATGCCTCCCTCGTTCCAGACTCTCACGACTCCTCGGTAACGTTCCCATGGTTCCAACGCCACGCTTCGGATCGTCACATTTCGTTGCCATGACAGCACGTCCATGAAATCGTGTACTAGCGGTTCGCTGTTCCACGACTTCTCTGGATAAAGTCCTGGAAGAGACCAGTTTGATGAAGGATTCGTGATGGCCACCTGAACACGTAAGCGGGAAATATCGTGTATATACCTTCCAATGACTTCCCATCTAAGCGACAAGCTTTGTGCCATGGCTTTCCAGTCGATATCCGTGAGATTGCTTCCGTTCAAATTAGGAATATCGATAACTTCCACAAGCTTTGGTGCGATGGAGATGACCTTGCATTGCTCAGATACCAAACGGGTTTTGAGCCCGACTCCATTGATAGCGTAAACTGAAGCGAAAAGCAGCGTTCCTGATGAGAGTCTCTTGACTATGGCAGCGACTTTTGGTTTAACTCCAACCGATCTCAATGACAACACATCACACTGTGCTTTGGATGTTCCAACGCACCAATCATACCCCTCTAGCTGACTTTCTAGATCCTCGAACTCATCCCAGTTAGCAGACAAAAGTTCTTCGGTGCATCTGAACCGGATGTGATCGCTACCATGCATCACGCTGTCGGGTGGCAGGTCGATTCCACCAGAAACCGAGTCGTTTGAACTTATTCCACTGGTAGGTGATATAGGAGGTGCTCGTGTTGTGTTGATTGGCAGGGTTTCAGCATCTTTCAAGGCAGGAGTAGTTAAATCGACCAACACTCGGCTCGTTGTCGTTTCCGATGACATCCCGATGCCGTTTATTCCTTTGACAACAGCATAATATGACTCACCATGGACGAGGTTTAAACCATAGACTGTGACGTTAGTGAGTACCCCAACATCAATGAAGTTTGTGACTGTACAATTTCCAGGAACAGCGGTTATACAAACTTGATAAGACGAGATGCCACTTTCAGGGTCAATAAAAGGAGGCCAACTGCGAAAAAAAAAAGTTTAATACTTCAGCTACGCTTTAAAACTGTGACAGTGATTGGATTCAAAATTATGTTATTTGAGGACACTGCTTAACTATCTGTCAGCTGACATTGTTATAAGATTCTGAAACATGAAAAATGAAAATCTCAGTTGATCACTCTCCAAGGAGGTTTTGCAAGGCCAGTGTAAACAACCACTATAACAAATATTAGAACTGACCATAACGTTAACTGTAGCAGGAAACAGAGCAGTTGGTCATATTTTAAAGCGCGATCGAGTCGGTGAACTTGGTACCACCAATAACACCAGCCAGTGGTCTGAGTGGGAAAAATGAAAACGGATTTCGCGGGGCACACTACCTCCAGATTTGTCAGTAAGAAGCAGGGAACAAATGGCAGCTAACTCTTTAAGCTGAAGTTCCAGGTTCGATATCATGAGATATTCTCCTCTTGGACTGAATATTTGTTTTGTTGACTAAAACTACCGTGATTCCCTGCAGGCGCGTCTTACAAAGAGAACTGGCCATTGTGCACTTATATTTCTTAAGCGAAGAATACAAACACAATGGAGCGATTTCTGACTACAGATAGACTGTTCAGTACCTGATGGTCATTTTCGTCATATCTGACTGGTATTCAGCAGGTTCGGGTCCAGTCCCTATTATTGCTTCGCTTGTCTCAGGGGGAGTAAAATCGACGGTGAATCCATCAGAGGCAGCCTCGATCTGAAGACCGGCAAAGTTAATAGCTTTAACAATGACAAGGTACTGAACACCGCTCTCAAGGTCCAATCCTGTAAGAGAAATAAAAGAAAAATAATAACAACTTTCATTTCTGCTACCCGGTAATAAGAACAATATTCTTACACAAGTGGAATCTATTTCAATTTCCTCTTAACGTTTACAGGTAACCAGTTCTTGTCAATGTTAAGTTGTTACTTCTTAACATTTTTCCATCTTACCTACTTTCAGTGACACACTCGCCTAAAAGCTTGTGTGCCACTATTTTTTCTTACCAAATTTTGACGTCATCTGTGATCTATTACTCAACAAACGCACAGCAACCTGGAATCTATCAGTTAAATTGACTGTACAATTTGATCATGACTTAAACACTAATTATTTTCACCGAGAAAGATATTTCATCGTATCATACCTGACATAGTAACATTTCTAGCCTGTCTCACTCCCGTGAGGGGTTGCGGGCAGAACGACAAGTTCCTGGCGTCGCACAAAGCAACTTCGTAAGACTCGATACCAGACTCCAAGTCATCAAAATTAAACCAACGTGCACTGACGTCTTGTTCTCCGTTCAGATAATCAATGTCCGAGACACTCCCATCGATCACTGTCCCGGAAGTAGGCGGTGTTTCATCCACTGTTACTCCATCTGATGTAAGTGACGTCACCACGCCTGCTCCGTTTGTAGCGTTTACCGTGATGTAATACCGCTGGCCATTGTTTATCGGCTCATTGAGAACCTTGCGGACGGATGTACTTGTCGAGGTCATCTGTGTTTCTTCAACAAGATCGCAGACGCCTGGTGACGAGCCAGCACACCACGTGACACCAATAACGTAACTTTCAAGGTCTTCAAAAGCACTCCAGTGAGCTGCTATGTGGGTTCTGCTCTGCTGAATATCAATGTCTTCACCTTCTTTAGTACCATCTAAGATTTGGCCTCCGTTAACTGGTCCTACCAAAGCAACAAATGGCAAACTCTTTAACAACAACAACAACAACTATAACCACAGACAACGACATAGAAACAAAATGATTTTTTGGATAGGTGACGTATTTACAACACTAGTCCATGAATGAACTTTCAAGAAGCAAAAGCCATAAAAGAACTATTGCGAGTTACTAAAGTTTGTTTAAAGGAACACTTTCGCTCGAAACCATATTTAATGAAGTTGTGATTTTTCCCCATGATGCCACGTCACTTGCGAAGAGACCAGTGAAGGAAATAACGTCATCAGTTAACTTAGGAATATTTTTTTGATGCACCTTGAAATTCTAACAAGCAACATTAAAAAAAATGTATGGCACTCTGTAAGAAGAATCTATATTTCGAGATTATGACTGTCAGAGTTCACAAATCATTCACAAAGGTACCTGTCTTGTCAACAGCAACCCCGGTAGAGGACTTCACATCACTGACAAGACTGGCTCTGTTCTCTGCTTTGATAGAAACAAAATACGTCTCCCCCTGAACAAGCTGCAGATCCTGGGAAGAGTAACTTGAAGAGTTTCCTACGTCCGTGAAGTTCATGACATTGCATACGCCAGGTTGCGTGCCGATACAAAGATGGTACGTCCGAATCCCACTTTCATTGTCCAAGAATCCGTTCCATTCCGCAGATATCTCTGAGCTCGTAAAATGAGTTGATTCCTCTAAAGGCGGATTCTCAACATGGGTGACCTCACCCATTAACGGGGGAGTCGAGTCAACCACGAAGCCGTCCGATGATTTCTCGCTAGCGAGTCCGATGATGTTCGTAGATCGAATCCTTGTTTCATACTTCACTCCCTCTTGGAACTCCAGGTTAGCAATACAGATTGTCGTACGGATCCCTACATCCATGTTACGCAGCAAGCAGTCGTTGATGTTGACAGACGAACAAATGGAGACTTCATTTTTTAATATACCGCTTTCAGGGTCCAGTGTTTCCCAGCTGACACAGTAAGCGTCCTTGGCGGTGATAAAGTCTTTATCAACAAGTGGTGATCCTAGTTGCAAGTCAAGGACCTTTTGAATAAACAAAGTCAGTTCAGTAAAATGTTGAGATGACGACAGAAGGGTGTAAAACTGTTAGCCTCCTAAGCCGATACTGCTAGGCTCGTTAAGCACGAGAAAATTAGTGGTTTGAACTACAACAGTGAACGTCAATCTAGGTTTGCCACTCACACGACTTTTCCCTGACTTTTCACTGACCGTGGCAACCCTGAAATCCTTTTAAAAGGCAGAATGCGTAGTGATCAAAACATGTTCGGGCAGTACAAAATTGCAAAGATTTCCTCATTTTCGTAAATCGTATTTAGTTTCTATAGCATTTGTGGCGTCCGAGAAGATAGATAATCTTTATTTCGATGGATAATCTTTATTTAACCAAGGTAGAAATTCGTCAGCTAAAAATACCTAATATGTAATCCCTAATGCCTAATACCTATATGATAAAATTGTTAAATAAAAAGCTGCTTTCCACGAATGCCGTGCCTTACTGATCCACTTTGAGCAGCTAGGCGTTAAATTGTCTCAGAACAGTTGCTGTAGTGGTAGTGAAAGTAGTTAGAAATCAGGCCTTGAAGTCAATTATGCTAAAAATCTATATATGCAAAACACATAGAAATGTAGCAAAAAATTAACTGTCACTGTAAATTCACTCATGAATATTTTTGCTAGGTTTTCACTCTGCTTACTTCTGAAGTATTCATTATCCTTCTGCTTAAAGGACAAATCCACATTACTAATCTTGCCAGGATCATCCTTACTTCAATCTTTGGGAAGCGGGAGATAATCTAATATTAGTTACCTTGGAGACGACTGGAGGAGTGCTGTCCACTTTAAACCCGTCGGAAGACACTCTAGTAATCGCTCTTGCACCATTGTAAGCACTAACGGTTACAAATACGGCCATTCCTGCTGTCAATGGTGGACGAATCTGCCGGCCGACGCTGGTGCGGTCGCCGACATTGGTTTCTGGGATGATGTCGCAGGTTCCCTTTCTTGTCCCAGCACACCATATATACCTTGTGACATCTGACTCTACATCCTGGAACTCATCCCAGTTGGCATATATGTACGTGTCGCCAGCTTGGAAATCGATGTCCGCTAGTGTTCTGCCATCTCTTAGTTCGCCTCCTACAGGAGGAGTGCTGTCCACTAGAACACCATTTGACGTTGCCATGGTGCTGTAGCCAGCTTCATTTGTTGCCCTCACGGTAACAAAGTATCTTCTGGTGTGATTCAAACTCAAGCCGTGGATGGAACCATTCAGAGCGATGCCTAGACTAACAAAGTCACTCACATCACATTTCTCTTGTTCCGTTCCTACGCACATTTCGTACAGGGTAATTCGTCCGTTGGAGTCTGTAAATGGCGACCAGTTGGCCGAGATTTCACTAGTAGAGCTTTGTAGTTCAAGGTCGTTTCTATCGCTAGAGCCATCATACACAGTTCCGCCAGTTGGTGGTGTGCCATCTAGTATAAACTGATTTGACTCAGTCTCTCTGAACAATCCAACCTTGTTGTGGGCCCGAACAATGAGGACATAGGAAATTCCAGGTTTGATATCGAGAGCAGAGTTCTCAATAGTCGCCATAAGTCCAACATCAACAAACGGTGTAATGCAATCATCCCTGGAACCAGCCTTGCATACAGCCCACTCGAAGTGACTCAAACCACTTTCGTGATCGGCAAATCCACTCCAGTCCGCTATGAGTGACTCGTCTTTCCTCAGGTACTTAGTTTCTAGCGTGTTCCCCACTATAACGACACCGTCTGTTGGCGCGGTACTATCAACAAGCAGTGGTTTGGAGATGCTCGTGGATTCTATTCCAGCGCCATTTCTAACCCTTAGTTTTATAAACACTACCGTCCCAGATGAAAGAGGTGTAGATAGAGAGTGTTCAAACGAAGTCGTGCTCGGCTCTACAGCTGTCCACAAGATAATATCGCACGAGTGGGGACTACTACCAGCGCACCACTCCACGGAGGTAATTCCACTTTCAGCATCAGCAGGTGCTTCCCAGGAAAACACTAACAGGCGATCACTGCTTTGTTTTACATCGCACGAAGCATTAACAGAGTTATTGCACCCTCGGACGGACGAGAGAACTCGAAGAGACGAAACACCGAAATCGTCGGTTTGATCCGCATCGCTTGGTGTGTCCCATACTGATCGTCTTCTGCGTCCAATACCAGAGGACTGCTGCGGGGCTGAACTCGCCTTGGTCTGAAAATTATACGAAACATCTCCAATAAGAGGTGGAGTGACATCCACTGTTACACCATCGGAGTAAGCGGTTTCTTTTAAACCAGCCCCATTGGTAGCTTCAACTGTAAAGAAGTAACGTTGACCTTCCTGGAGGAGCATTTGAAGGTGAACACTTGTCTGAACATCAGCATCTGTCATACTCTGCACGTCACAAGCCCCTGTAACATAACAACAGTTAAATGTATAACTCAATAACTCAAATGGCAATTCAATATAAATAAAAGCATTGTTAATGGTGCTCGTATATGTCATTGGAGTAGTTGCCTAGTATGGTTCAGACAATTGCCCGTACGTTAAACGACCCCAGTCCTAAAATAAAGTGTAGGTAACGTTTACACAAACAAGGGAAACTGGTGGTCAGGGAGAGAAAGAGAAGTAAACACTTCAATCAATTTCGGAAACGTTACTTGATACTGGCCGTTTCAAAAAGACAAAAAAACAAAAAAACAAAGAATATCTTTCATTGGTAATATTCAATTCCTCAGTATCAACATTTTCTTTCCAACAAAATAGCGACAACAAATAAAGTACTAAACAAAGAAACAAACAATAAAGCTTCACAAGGCCCTTTGTATCACCGTTTCTATCAAATAATGTAAAAAAGTCAATCACATACCCTGCGCTGTTCCAATACACCAATGATATTCAACAATGTCGCTCTCCACATCTTGGAATCCACTCCAGTGAGCAGACAATACACCTTTCTCGCGCTGATAATCAACATCCACATATTCGTGGCTTATCGGGGAGGTAACATTTCCATCTACAACGTCGCCAGACTCTGGCGGGGTCCAGTCCACCACTACTTGTTGTGACGTCAAAGTGGTCTCCAGGCGTAGCATGTTAACGCCAGTAACAGTTACATGAAATGTCAGACCTTCGTAAAGCGTGAAATTAAACAGATCTAAGTCTATAGAACGACTTGGGCTGTCGACGCGTTGGAACCCGAGCAGGTCATCTTGGAACGGAAAACTACCAACACCAATAAGGAAGTGGCTCATACCGCTTTCAGGATCGTCCATTGACCACGTGACCACAGGAGAAGACGGTGTTGTTACGTACAAAGTACCCTTCCCAGTTGTAGGAGAGATTTGGAGTGATTTTCCAACTGGAGGAGTTCGATCGACAACAACACCATCCGAAGACGAGCTTACATGTTCACCTCTGTTATTTTCGGCTCTTACGGTGACGTAATATTTCTTGCCGTGTTCCAGTGTTAGATTGTAAAAGCGGTTCGCTGACGTTTTGAGATGGTGTACTTCAACGAATGGCCACTTACACACATCCGACACGGAAGAATTAGGTGGCTGATCTCTGATACACCAATCATATCCCCTGATGCCAAAAACTGGATCCTTGAATCCGTTCCAGTGAGCCCAAATTGCTTTGTCGTCAAGTTGGAAATCAATGTCGTTTGCCGACGGTATTGGACCGTCGCTTACGACACCTGCAGAAAACTTTCCCAGTATTACGAACATTCCCGGAGAGCAATCAGTTCTATGAAGTCCGGCGCCGTTTGTTGCACGTATGCAGACAAAATAAGTGTTATTTCCGACAAGAGTTTGATTGTCTATAAAGACTCCGCCAACAGAGTCATCTGCGATTACGTCGGTGTACAAATCGCCGCCATTTTGTATAAGTTCCAGAGGATTTGTACCCACAGTCCAACTGATTTGTCTAATACCGCTTTCGGGATCTGTAAATCCGCTCCACGACACCACGAAATACGATCCTGGTACTTCATTCTTGTTTCGATCGTAGTTCCTTGGGAAGACATAGTGGGCAGCTACAATACCAGAATTTGGCGCTGTACGGTCGATAACAACGCCATTTGAAGATGTAGTGCTCGATAAGCCGGCCTTGTTTACAGCGAAGAGCCTCAAAAAGTAGGTTCGTCCGCCTTGCAAGGGAATATCAGAGATAACAAGACTTGTCTTCATTAGTGAAACGTCGGTGAAGTTCTTAATGTCATTATACTCTGGATTAGTTCCCAGACCCCACGCAACAGATTTAACTCCACTCTGTTGATCAGCTACTGTCCACTCAGCCCTTAATGAATCATTCTTTGGGTCAAACGTAAGCTTTACTTTCGTTGCCTCAGGTGGGGTGCTATCAATGATGACACCATTTGTCCAATTTACTGCTTTCAGGCCAACGGAGTTGACAACCTCAATTCCAACAGTGTAACTTTGGCCTTCTTCATATTTTACAGTAATCCTACCTCCACCCGTGATTATCGCCGATCCTGAGGAGTTTACGAGTGTTTTTAGTGCGTAAAAAGGAATAACGTACTCGTTTGTTAGTAGATTTTTCACCGAAAAACGGTACAGAACTATCGGAGATTCATTGTCATAACACACCCAGGAAATAACACGTTTGCTTGAGCTTGGAGCGTACTGCAAGTCGTGTTGAAGATCGGCTTTGCCATCCCAGAGCTGAGAGCATATCGGAGGAGAGCTATCAACCACAAATCCATCTGATTGTACTGTGGTTTGCAAACCAACACCGTTCACTGCTGTCACATTGACATAATATCTTCTTCCGCTCTCAAGGTCTCTTGTTATTGTTAATGTTGCCACGGTAACACTGCCATTGAGACTGAAGGAGCCGTAAACATCCATCGCAGACCTTAAAGAAGGCTTTCCCCATACTTGAACTCTATATTCTTGCACACCACTTTCTGCGTCGACAAATTTGAAATTTATTGTCACGTTTTTCATCCTGCTTTGATAGTCGCTATCCCGCAGGTAAACTAAATTTGGCGCTGTGTCGTCGAAAACAACACCGTCTGAAAAAGAAACAGCTTTCAGACCAACCTTGTTTGTACATCGCACTGTCGCAAAATAGCGATATCCCAACTGAAGATTGCGCACAACTGCCAAAGCAGTTTGATTAACCGATACCTTCGTGAAATTCATGGCGCCTGCTTCTCCTGGCTGCAGGCCGAAGGCAACCTCGACAGTAGCTAGGGATGTCTCTAGATCCTCGCAAATCCAGGTCACTGACAAGGAGCCTGCGGTTGTGTAGCTCAGGTCTTGATTGGGATCATTGCCATCACGTGTGGGCCTCGAAAAAACTGGAGGAGTGAAATCCACCAGGACACCGTTAGAAGAAACCATTTCACTGGGCATGCCGAGCACATTGTAGGCAATTACTGAGGCGTAATAACGCTGGCCACTTGTCAACTCCGACACTTTTAGTTTTGAACTCGCAGCCGCGTTCACGAGTCCCACCCCAATGAATTCCTGGGCATCTTGGCCGCCGGGGAATGTTCCGAATGCCAACTGATAAGAGACTATTCTCGTTTCTTGCTCTGTAAAGTTGACCCAGGAAGCTCGAAGAATTGAGCTCTCGATCTGCACGTCGAGGTCCTCTCCTGGTCGTCCATCCGTCACAGAACCTGGCAGTGGAGGACTCGAATCAACCAGCACTCCATTAGATTGAAAGAATGCCGAATTTCCAGCTCTGTCTACCAGTTTGAGACACGCGTAATATTTCTGCCCAGATGTCAAGTTTAACCCATATAAAACATGATAGTTTGTGTTGGCTAGAACGATGTCTTCCTTTTTGACGTCACAGACGGTGGACTGCGGCTTGCTTGACAATCCAAGGTAGACTGTTTCTATTCCAGAGAAATCAGTAAAGCCATACCAATGCGCACGATAGAGAGTGGAATAACTTTGATACTGGGCATCTGTTAAGCCCCATCCATCTAGAACAATCCCGTCTTTGGGAGCTTCAGAGTCAGAAAGCAGAGGCGGAGATGATTTGATGGCAAAGAGCCCTGCATTGTTGGCAGCCCATATGGTGATGAAATAACGTCGGCTGTTCTCCAGGGATAATGATTTTGCCGCTGTCCAGTTTGCTCGCAGCGACGACACAGGTAAACTTAATGAAACAGTCTGAAATTTCATGACGTCATCAGCACCAGCGTAGCTTCCAACACCAACTTTGTAGGCTGTAACCTTAGATAGATCGTCTTCGACTTCAAAATATGATCTCAACGTTGCAAATGGCGAGTTTATATGCTGCAGTGTTTCGCCGAAATGCCCGTGCTGAACGTACGTGATTTCAGGAGGACTGCTGTCAACAATGAATGTATTCGACAATCCACGAGCAGCAACACCTGCTCTATCTTTAGCTTCAATAACCACCGAGTACACACCATCTTCAAGGTCAATGTTGCGGCCTGTAGACCGTACTCGTCCAGCCATCTTGGGTGGTGCCAGAAGGTTATCAGTTTCCAATGACGCTACCGAAATACCAAAGCCAACCACCCCACTGTGGACATCGTAGAAGCTGTCATTGCTACACTGGCTGTTGTTTAGCAGTCCCGAGACTCTCTTCTCATCAGCCAAACACCAATTCCACCTCGCCCATACCGACTTTGTTATCCACTGATACAACACCGGGGGACCTGCTAATCCAGTTACAACTTTCCCAGTGTGGGGAGGTACAAAGTCTACAATGGCACCGTTGCTACTGCCATTAATACACATTCCAACTCCGTTACAACCAACAACTGTCACGAAGTAACGCTCGCCGCTTTCCAGAAACAATCCCGCAATAGTCACACTAGTTTGTACTCCCACTGTGTTGAAGTTCTGAATGTCACCGAGCCCAGGCTTGGTACCCAGTGCAGCACGGTATTCCACAAGGCCACTTTCTGCATCAGCGAACGCCTGATCCCAATGAGCACTAAAAGTAAATCTTTCCTTAGTGAAATTCGTGTCTTTACCTCCTACTCCGTCCTTAATGTACTGTGCAGCTACCGTTGGCGGTGTAATGTCCATAAGAATACCATCAGAAGTAATAGTTTTCTTCAGACCAGCTCCGTTTATGATCTTAACAGTCACGTGGTATCTAACCTTCGGCAGAATGTTTATATCGGAGAAGCTGATAAACATCACTCCATCCTCTGAAACAGTGTGTGTAACGAAGGCGACATTTTCGAAAGCTTTAACATCATCTCCACCTGGATAAGTTCCAACTCCAACAAGTTGCACACGAATATTACTTTCCTCGTCTATACATCTCCATTTTGCTTGAATACTATTTAATTCTCTTACAAAATCCACGTCATACAAGTCCACTTCGTCCGTCACGTCAACAACTTTGCCTTCACAATGAGGTGGTGTATTATCAGGTATAAATCCATTTGTTGTGATAATTGTTTGAAGCCCTGCAGCGTTAGTTCCACGCAATACAAGCCTGTAAGGAGAACCAGCTACAAGAGAGAGGCCAACCATAAGGGGTGCATGTTGGGTAAGTGGGATATTTGCAAACGGTATTACATCTTCATTGGAGTTGTTTCCCAGAATCTTCCACTCATACTTTATAATAGGGCTTTCGGGATCGGTGAAAGGATCAAACTTTCCACGTACACGCCTTAGCGATGGAAGGTACATTGCGTCTCCTTCCCCCGCACCGTCTTGAAAATGCCCTGCAATGGGTGGCGTTGTGTCAATCAGGATACCATCGCTACACATTAAAGCCTTCAAACCAAAAGAATCCATTGCATATAGGCGAGTGAAGTATTTATGGCCGTGACGTAAATCCAAGCCAGAGGTCTGGATAGAGGTGGAATCGCCGAGAGGGGTCAAAGGAACAATGTCCGATTCTGCCTCGTTAAAAGTACAGCTGGTATTAGAGGACACGCCCCATTTTATGTGCACAATGTCCTTGACATCGCCCTTGAAAGCAAAATTCATACCCAAAGCGTGGGTATCCGACTGATAGTCTGCGTCTTGTGCCTCAATAACACCATCGTAGACGAAGCGCATCTGTGGTCCCTGACGTCTCGCCTGAAACTTCGGGCAGTTTACTAAAGGGCTGTCAAGTCCACCGTCATTTGTGGCAAATACGCTGACATAAACGTCTCTGCCATGCATTATGGGAAGATCGGTGATTACTAGGCTTAAAGATGACCCCACCCATGCCGAGTAATCATCGCCATAGCCTTGTAGGGATCCTATGCTGACGTGGTAACTATTGATTTTGGTGTCTTCGTGAAATCCATGCCATTGGACAAAATACTTCTTGTCCGCGGCTTGTCTTGCAGTACACGATCCAGCAATGGGAGGAGTTCTGTCTACATCTTGCTTGCAATTATTAAAGAGGGTCCTATCGATCGTTTTCGCTGACCACCACCACTCTGCAAGTGTCTTCTTTGAGCACCACCTGATCCTTATACTGCAGCCAAACAACTTACACTTGATCCGAATGCAAAGACGGAATCGATACCAAAGCCAAACTCGAATGCGGAGCGGTGTCATTCGCAACTTGAGCTCGATGCACGCCTTTAGAGGCCACTTGTTGATCTTGATTCGTAGCTCTGGTACAAAATAGGTCTCGAGAAGTCTCGCCTCGATCGTTATTCCCGCTTCCACAATCCAGAGTGATAAGGATGCACCAGCGTACACAGAGACCCACGCTCCGGGAATGAGACCCAGTTTGAAAGTCTTATCACGCATACATACTTGCCCTTGGTAATCCACACTGTAGTAACCACCAGCCCCAGCAAACAGCCTTACTGGTATACCAAACACGATGATAACTTGCGAATATTCAGGGAAAAATTTCTGGTAACCTCTGAGTACATTCCCTCGGAATAACGTCATACAAGATCCCAGATCTGTGGCCTGTCTTCGGATTCGCTTATTTCTCTTGTGGACCTCCTCGAGTTGTTCCGAATAAACGTCAGATTCTAACAGTTCTTGTGAAATGCTTCGCTTGCGTGTAGTTCCACAAATCATATCTCCAAATGGAAACAGCCTTCGCGGTCGTACAATGTAATCCCTCATCACGGAGAAAAACAAGCAGTTCTCTTGGATTCCGAAAGTCATTTTAAGAATCGGCAGCCTAAGATAAAAATATCTGTCTTCAAAGTCACCACCCATAAGCTCTATGTTTTCTTTTTCAGCATAAGTGCCACTTGAAAACGCTACCGCAATAACTTCGTTGTCAACTCTGGTGACTGATTCTAAACCCGAGGGAGTTCGAACCACTCTTGCCAGCGTGTTTTCTCCGGTTTGGTCACCACCAGAAATGTCATGAAACTCAAGCTTACACTGAAAACCTGAGATCATCGCACACTTGGAGATGCAAACATAC
Organism: Orbicella faveolata; assembly: GCF_042242905.1. Classification (NCBI taxonomy): domain Eukaryota; kingdom Metazoa; phylum Cnidaria; class Anthozoa; order Scleractinia; family Merulinidae; genus Orbicella; species Orbicella faveolata. The sequence goes on from NW_028301554.1 coordinate 20,605,452, forward strand.
TCGGTACTGAACTGTCTCACTATGGTGGTGCCTTGCGCATTTGCTCCAATATGAATTACTCTGTCGGGCGCTAAGCCAGAAGAAGCTAAATCCCCATTGGCTGACAGCTTATAACCGTACGCCTTCCCACCTTTTCCGTCTGTTACCCACAGGACATTGCTTGGCTCATCATGCGACACGGAAGTTGCAGTTCCTTCGACGGAAACGGATTTGGACAGTCCAACCCAAGATGGTTTTGGAGACGAAAAGGAGCCAGTCACACCAGATTTCCTGACTGAGTAGATCTTATTTGAGGAGCTGTCGCTGATCCAGATGTACTCTCTAGCTACCACCACACCTCCTATTCGCACTGCAAGAGGACTTCCTTTACTTCCAAGTTGAATGATCTTCTTGACACCGTTGCCAAAGTTTGTAACTACCAACAGCGAGGCCTTCCCTTTGTTACTTGACACACCATGCATACCAAGGATGGTTTCGCTTTTGGAAAATGAGGATATCCCTTCCACTTTATAATCATCGAAAAGACCAGGGGTCAGCCAGCGTCCACTCTTGTCCATGGAGGAGAGATCATCGAGATGCGGGAACTTCCACGTGAAAATGGTCTTGAGATAAAGTGACGATGATCGCCTAATGGAGCGTAGACACACTTCTTCGGAGCAGTATGATATTTGCTGCCATGGTTTGTAAGCGCTAACATCCAAACCTCTCTGACGCAGCTGAAGCTTGTTAAGAAAGTCGGTGACTTTGTCCAAAAAGTTGTTGACTTTTGCAATGGTGTCGGTGAATTTGGTAGTATACTTGTCAAGATAGGGCTTCACAACGTCACTGAGCTCTCCAGTCTCGGACAAAAGGTTGACAATTGGGTTCGAAAATGAATCCGTCACACCTTTTAGTCTATCTGCATATTTGGAAGCGCTTTGAGTGACGGTGTCTAACGCCTGCAAGACGTGGTTTATATTCTTTGTCTTTTGCCATAGTTCGTATGATAGTTTAAGCTTGGAGCGCACATCCTTCAGAGCTTGAACATGCTCTAACACTGCATCATCATAGACATTTCGCATTGCTTTGAATGTGTTCTCCAGCAAATCCTGCATTTTCTCTTGCATGTCTTTGGCCTTCTTGATGTAATCAACAATCCTACCGATGCGTTCTTTTACGTCTCTTATGGACCGTTTTTGAACGCCACCTCCCTCACTGCCTTCTGGTTTTCGGCCAGTGATCTTTTGGAAAACGTCCTTCACCCTTTGAACATCGTCTTGGAGAGAAAAGTTCCGAACCTGTTCAACAAGAAGCTTTACAGTGTCTACAACAGCCGTGATATTGTCAACCCCTTGTTCGCACGTTTCAAGCATGTCCGTATAACCACTTGCTTCTTTGAATTTGTCCTTGAGGACATCTGCTTTGTCTTTGATGGCTTTAGCTTGATCAATGAACGCTTGGGAAATGCATGTTCCGCCCTTGACACATTTCTGTATCTTAAAGTTCTTCCATGTTTCTGGTACCATACCATAAAGAACCTTTATCTCTTTCTTGAAGTCCTTGTATTGATCAATAACGTAACGGCCAACCACCAGTGCTTTCCGGACGCATGGCTTTGCACTTTCAAGGAATATGTTCTTGATCTCCTGGCAATCAGGCAACTTTCCTGCAGTCTCCAGTATAGGTGAGAAGTTGTTGGTGAAAGGTTTAAGATCTGTCAAGACTGCCATCACTTCACGTACCATGGACTTTATCTCCCGCAGTTCTTCCTGTATTTCGTATATAGGTTCTTTAATTCTTCTAAACTTTGATACAGCTTTGCCGATAAGCTTGTCCGCTTCTTTGTTAAAAAACGTGTCAACTTCTTCCACTATGTCAAAGCTCCCGAACTTGTTAAGCGTCTCCGCGGCAATGGTGTTAAATTCATTGCAAACATCTTTCACGCGCTGGTCAAAGTCGATTCCGAACTGTTTTCTAATGTCAAGCTTCTGAATCTCGTTTTTGTAGTCCTGAGCTCTGTCAACAAAATTGAGAACATCATCTGCCGTTTTCCTCGCCTTGTTTGCGTACTCGGGGAGATTTCGTAGTCGCGCGAGAACTTCATTGATACCGGAAGCAATTTCGCGGGCAGATTTCAGAAATCCTTTCTTCGTATTAAGAATTGAAAGAAAATCTGATATGATTTGGGCAACGCGAGATATCTTCCCCACACGAGCTGCTAGGTTTTCTTCGTACCATGTTTCGACTTTGGTAACAGCAGACTTCAATTCCGCTCCAACCGTTTTCATCTTTGCTGCTACTGGTCCGATGAACGACCCAAGTTCAGTAAGTGCTTCACGTGCGTTCGCTTGAACTTTGTCAATTACATCCGCAGAGAAATTTGCAGCTTTGGTGCATGCGCCATTAACTTTCGAAGCTGTCCCGTTGGCAAAGTCCACGATGTTATCTGCAAGATCCTGGATATCTTTTAGCTTACCAGTAAGCTTTTGTAGGGAGTTTGAAACAAACCCTTTTGCTGCCGTGGTAAAGTTGTGTTGAATTTCGTCTAGTAAAGTGTCTACAAGGATTGTAAAGTTCAATAGTTCGGTAAGTACGTTTTGGGTTGTATTCTCAACGACTTGGAGTACTTCGATTCCTTCTTTTTCGACGTTTTCTCCAAAATCTTTAAATTCCTGGGAGGAATTCAACGCAAGTTCGTAAACGCCGCAAATTCGCGTTACGCTCTTTTCCACAAACTGTTCCATTGCCGGCCCAAGTTCTTGAAAGAAATCTGTTATGTCACTTATGGCGGAAACATTTTTAAATTCTAGGTCAAGCTTATTAATAAGATTTTCAAGAATGTCTTGCAGGACGTCTGCTGGATTTGTAGAATTGGCGCTTTGATTCCCACCCAGGAGTCCACGGAACATCTCTTCTATGTCAAAGTTCTTGCCTGGCAATATTTCTTGGAAGAACCTCTCGAGATCAAAACCTGGGAGTCTGAACTGTTCGAAAAAGTCTCCGAGTTTTCTAAAAATAGAGATGAAATTCTGAAAGCTCGGAGATTTTAGATTCAGTTTGAACTTTAAGCTGACTCGCCAGTCAAAACGCAGGCCAAAGTTAAAGCCACTGCCTTGAAAAGGTGGGAATCGCAGGTTCATGTCAGGCAGCTGTAATTTTGGGAATCGCATTCCATCAAGAAAATCCAACAACGAAGACATGTCCAGGAAACGGTTGGCAAATCGCAGGAGCTTCAAGGCAACTTGCTGAAACGATTCCAGCGAAAAGGAGAATCGAATGGAGAACTTGAATGGAAGCTGCAAACGGAAACCTCCAGGCACAGAGAAGCCTAAAGAATTGAAGTAGTCTTTGATTTTGTCGAGGTGAAGATCCACGGAGACCGAGCGGAGAATATCCAGGAGTTTCTTGATGCTGAAGTTTCCCGGCAGATTGTGGGGTAGGTACTTGGTTATGCCACCAACAATGTTCAAGATTTTGTCCAGAGCCGCAATGACGTTTCTGAAGATGTCGTCAACAGCAGTTAGCTTTCCAAGACTCAGCTGTATTTTCTTGATCTTGTCTATGAGCCACTTCCAATCCTTAACGCGGTCAAGGACATCTCTGGCAATTTTGACGACTTTATTGATGAGGTTAATTGGTCGTAAAGGCTGCACGAGGTTCTGCACAAACTGAACAACTTTATTAACGAAGTCTACAAATTTGTCAATGTACAACGGCAGATATCCAGCTAATTTTTCGATAAATTTGTTTATTTGTTCCGCAATCACACTTGTAATACTGTCGAACTGTTTCAGTAAATCGTCTCCGGCGTCGGCAATGGCGTGGATGAGGTCCTTCGGGAAGTCATTCTTAAAACTGGCAGAGGCCTTGAAAGCAGCCTTACCACGGGTGACTTCAAAACCAAATTTGAGGATATAAGCTTGAATGTTTGCATGATTGTCCAGGTTCACCTCAAAGTTTCCGCCAAAAATGCCAATTCTTAGCTTAACTTGATTGACAAACTGAATCACTGATTCTGCTCCCAGCCATTTGCCACCATATGTTTTCACCCATCGTTTGGACGGGCCAAGGGAAAACTCTCTTGGACGAAGAAATGGAAACAGAGCCCGTTTACGGCGATGAATTGCGCTTCGCCTCTTACGTAGGTAGACCGCTTTAGGATGGCTACCATGGTTTTCAAGAAGTTCCATAATCGATGAATCTAAGGTCTCGCTTTCCGAAGCGTGCCACAGCGCATGCTCCAGGCCTTGAACCACTGAATCGCTTAAATGTTGGTGACGCTCAACGAAGACATTAACAACCGCAGCTTTTACTTCGGAGTGTTCATCCGTGTATAGCGCACGCAGTAGGTGCTGATTTGTGTGTTCTGGGGGAAGCTTGCGCATGGCCGAAATCACCGCTGATCGTATTCCAGAGTTATCGTGATCAATGTGGTCCAGGATAACAGAAAGTCCGGAATGATGACCGAGATTTCCAAAGGCCCAGATGTGGTCTCGTAGGCTCACTTCGTACTCTTCGCTATCAGGATGATAAAGAGTTGATCTGTTTCTGTATCTGTTTTGTATCATCTCTGCAATGTTATCTCTCAAGGTTTCATTATAGCCTGCTCGCTTTGCTCTTTCAACGAGACCAGCCAAGACTAACATTGCTGTGGAGGTCACTTCATCTCCTTTCTCTTCTCGCGATACCAAATGTAACAGGGCATCGAAAAGCCGCGCGTGAAGTGGACCCTCTGGCAAATAGAAAGTTCCTACCAGCAGAGTCTCATATTCTTCCTTGCTAAGAGGTCTCGGATAGTCTGCTTGGACTGCCTGTGCCAAAGCGTTTTGGGCTTCGTACTTTCCGTGTCCTGCAAGTGCAGCTACATATACCGCCCATGATGTGAGATTTTGGTGACTTCGATCCCGAACCAATCTCGCAACCATCTGAAAAGTACCTTGATCGTCACGAACCATGCGATGCATCTCATTTGAACAATCACCAATTTCTCGCTCTTTCATGTTCTTGTCAGTAAAGCAGCGCAGCACTTCATAGAAAGGTCTCATCTTCTTCTTCTCTCCCCCGATCTTTGACCAGTTTATCTTCTCGGTGTCTGTAAATAGAAGATTATCGCTGGCAAGGGAACGTGCCATTTTCAGATGCTCTTCCTCAGTTGCAGAATGCTTGGAACGTCGATGTTCAGGCTCTGAACAAGACCTTAACGTCAGCTTGCTGTACCCTCGGGTTGACATTTCTATGTCTTGGTCCTGACCTTGAAAGCCTTCGAAATTGTCCGCCCTCGGATGGCCATTCGCAGGTCTGAAGAATGCCTCGTTTGTGCGGTGAATTTGGTGAATTCTTCCATCTTTCACGTGAACGTGAGCGCTGTGCTGAGATTGTATCTTGTGCCGTCCTTTCGTCGGAGTACCATCTGCAAATTGTTGGTAGTCGAAGTTTGTCCAGGTTCGATGAAGATGAGCGTGTGTATCATTGGCAGAGAGGACATTGTATTTGGTTCGAAAGATACCAGAATCATCGTGTTCCTGCACTTCATAGATGTCGGATCTAAGAGCCTCCTTTAGGTTGAGTTGAAATGCACCTGTAATACCTGTCACCATACAATAAACAAATGAAGCAAAATTTCTTGTTGTACATGTTATACGAAGCTCAATCAGTACAGCTGAAGCTGTGCAACTAGTTGCAGAATGAATTTGTTGAATACACACAGGTTATAGCAAAATCCGAAATTATTTTCCACTCTGTTGATGTACAGTGACTCGCTACATCCAGGATGGTTTCCCTCCAGACAGGAAAGTGGGAAATAAACCTTACGACAGTGGTTTGCTTTGTTTTTGTTTATTCTGGTGGGAGGAGGGAAGAGGGAGGTTAATTATTTATTATCCAACATAACAGGTCATCGAAATATCGGTGATTCATTCGTGATCAAGTTAAAACTCGAGCCTTTAGAGATCAGTCATTCCATGAATGCAACAACAACACTGTTCTTGACAAGGATACAAATCTATGATGATCTCTTCTTTTAACTCTCTAATCAACGAAATAAGAATGGCGATAAACCGACGAGTATATAATGATCAGTGTTGCTATTAGGCAGAAGTTGACTTTTCCAAAAGCTCGTGACATTGATTGCGCGGTTTCTTAATCTCAGTTTGTTTTATTCGATCTTACCCTTTTTGAAAGCTACAATTTCCGGTGACTCAGTGTCCTTTGGAAACAGAACCTCAGAGACAGCACCATGCTCTTCTTGTTGAAAATAAAATGGCTTTGACAGCTGCTCTTCAAACTCTTCGTTGACAGGATGATTTGTGAGGACACGCCCGTAACGCACACGCCTTAAGCGGGGTTCCCGAACGTCCAGCTTGATAAGATGCGAATTATCAGTGCCATTGTAGTCACGTAGTGAGGGTGTGACATCGACCTGTGCGAAAATTTTCTTTTATTAGTTAAAATATCAAGAGAAAATGAGGGGAAATATTTGTCATCAAGTCCATTACAATGAAAAAAACAAGATCTTCTTCGATTTCCAACCCATTAAGCACTGACAGTGGTGTCACTAACATTTGGGAGAACTTGGTTCTCCATTCTCAGGACTTGCCTAGAACAATTTCTTCGGGAAAAGGGCAAAACAAATTATGAATGGGGATTAACAGTCCTTGTACAATCTGCATTGTAAAAGCTTCTTTGCCTATATGTGCCGAAAGGCAGCAGCCAACTAGAAAAGCATTGTCACTTTGCGTGATGGCTCCATTCTAATAGTACTGAGGCTTAGGACACAGATTATTAATATGTCTCACTTAGCTTCCAAAAAACAAAAAAAAAAACAGATGAAAAACTGAAGGGAAAGGAAAAAATTCTCATTTGGTTTCATTGTATGCATTATATGAACTGTGAGATCTAAAATAGCTTCAAGTACCTAGGATAGTCATGCACTTCCTATTACGTCATTGATTCAGCCATGTTTTCTAACTATAAATACAAACAGTCAACTAAACACTCAATTGCTAATTAACAGCAAATGATGATGTGAAACTGCACCAAACGTGTACGCCTTGATTTACGAGAGCTTAGCA